>NC_051403.1:34922650-34932875 GCF_015228065.2 Penaeus monodon
GTCTAGACCAACAGTAGAACATGGCACAAAGAGGTAAAAAATCATTCTGCACAGAATGCGCCTAGGTTACCACTGTGCATGGCGATCATACAAACAATAGAACGTGAAGAGAGGTGTTGCATGCATTACGGCGAGCCGAACGCCACACTTGTGCATTACTTGGAGAATTGTGTGCACACGCAATTCCTAAGACAAAGCCACAGAACACAGCTGTCGTGCTGGTAAAGAGATTATGCGAGATGCTTACACCACGGTTACAGGAGCGCCTACTGGCAATCCCACCGCCACGGTAAGCACTGAGTGTCAGACAAACAAATGAGACCATAAGTGAAAGGCCCGGGCGAAGCCAGAACTTCGCAAATCTCAAGCAAGCAAGCCTGTTGTGGGTGGTTGAGAGGAGGTTGCCGAAGCTAAGGCATCTTTGCTTATTTCGAAAGCTTTGGTCGCCTCAGGGGTCCAGGTAATGTCTTTGCCGCGTTCTGACCTGGATGGGATGTAGCCAGTAGGGGTGCACACTTGGGAATGAACCTCCTGAAGAAATTTATCATACCGAGGTACTTCCGAAGCTGTCTCTTGGTTGTTGGTTTAAGGAACTGCCTGATGCTGCTGACCTTCTCCTGAGCTGGGGTGATGCCATCCGCGGTGATTGTCTGGCCTAAGAAAGTAAGAGAAGTGACTCCAAACAGACTCTTACCAGGATTGATGACAACTCCGGCCTTCTGCAGGCGGGGCAAGAGGGCGTAGAGGTGCTTTATAGTGCTCCTCACGACTGCTGCTAGCGATGAGAATGTCGTTCGATGTAGACGAAAACACCCTGTAGTCCCATGGGTGACATCATCCATGAAACACTGGAAGGTCTGGGCGGCGTTGCGCGGCGGCCAAACGGCATTCGAAAGAAATTCGTATAGGCCAAAGGGGGTGGTTTACAGCTGTCTTCAGGATGTCTTCTTTGGCGATGGGAAGCTGGTGGTATGTTCGGACAAGGTCGATCTTGGAGAAGATTGTGCACCCTGAGAGTTCGCGTGTGAAGGAGTGGAGGTGTGGGAGAGGGTAGCGGTCCGGCGCGGTACCTGTGTTGAGATGGCGATAATCACCACAAGGGCGCCAATCACCGTCTTTCTTCCGTACAAAGTGCAGGGGGGATGCCCACTGGCTGCTGGAAGGGCGTATGATTCCGAGCTCCCTCATGTGCTCAAACTCTGCCTTGGCAATGCAGAAACGGTCTGGTGCAAGGGGCCTGCAACGGGAGTAGACCGGAGGTCCAGTCGTGGTGTGTGACAGTGTGTGGCGGTGTTGTTGCCACACTGATGGGCTTCGTCAGTGAAGGGAAATCCTGAAGCATAGCTCAATAGGCGCATTCGTTGGGCAGCACTGTGTAGATGCGAGGGGCGCGAACAAGGGCCGACGAAGCGAAGCTGCGGGCCCCAGACTGGTGTACTAGGGACTCCCGTTTAAGGTCCACTATGAAGCCATGGTGCACAAGGAAGTCTGCTCCCAGGATTGGTTGCTGTACATCAGCGACCAGGAAAACCCATGTCAGCTTCTAGTGCAGGGTGCCACTGAAAATGAGTGTCATGGAACGCTCACCGTATACGCGAGAGATCGGCGCTATTAGTTCCCGCGGTGCCCGTTTTCCCGGCCAGGAACATGGGGGCTCGCACTGCCCGCGCTCGGGTAGCTACCTGGAGTCGGGGAGCGGTGGCGGCTGTAGGTTTGACGGTGTTAAGGCATGTAGTTTCGTCCGCGGTCACGGGTGGCATAGGAGATGCGGTGAAGGGTCGCGGGGCTGCTAGCCATCAAATGGCGGTTGTTAATTCGGCGACCTGTGTCGCGAGGAACTCCAGGGTGAGAGACGGGGTATTGAAATTTGGGCGGTGTTCTGCATGGCCAGGATGTTATCAGCTTTCGAGGCTAGTTGCTTGATGGGGAGTTATGAATGAAGCAAGAAGGACCGTTTGAATTGACGCTGGAGGAAACATGGAACGCAGTATATATCGGGCGGCGCAGGTGTGTGTTTGGCGCGGGCGAGGGTGAGTTGTATGTATTTGAGTATCTCGGAGGGAGTATGGCCGTCCGGTGGTGTTCTTGTGAAAGGAGGGCGCCACTCGCTACAGGATTGAGGAGTTTGTAGGTGTTGTAATTGGGGTTGTTGAGGAGGTCGCTGACGGAGAGGAGGAGGTCAGGTGAGAGATTTGTCACCAGTATCTGTAGAAGGAACTCCTGTTCCACCTGCAGGAACCATTCGGGAAGGCAAGCGATTGTGCAGGTAGGCAGTGGCTTTAGGGAGGCTGAGAGACTCATGGCTACTGGACTCTGAACTCTGAGGGTCACCAGTGTAGGTTTAGGTAAACACTATGGTCAGTCAAATTGGCTCTTTATTTGTGGAGCTTACAAAGGTGTTCTTTGGTGAGAGCCTAGCCGATGAGTGAGTGTTGCCTTTCTGGGTTTGCGGCTTCTTAAATGGCCCAGCCGCAATTTGTACACACTGGTCAGGTCCAAAGAGCTCCACAGTGATTGGCGGGAGTCAGATCGCCAAATGTCAAGAGCCTGCTCTACCATGTGCGGAAGCTTGTCGCGAGGTGGTCACCACAACAGGCACGGGCCCAGGGGTCGGACTTAGTCTGATACCCATTATGAGCGATTCCATGGCTACCCCTCCTCCTCCTCTAGGAGGGGGGATGACCCATGACTCTCCTACAACTAATGCAACCTTGAACAGCAGAACCCCTACTACTGACAAACGAGAACGATTCTTTTCAATCCCTCCAGAGAGTGCAAGGTGTTTGACTGTCAAATGCGTGAATGGAAATCAATCGCTTTTGAATGTGAGCCCCTTCATCATCAAGAAGGTCCTTGGTGGTCGAGTGGACGGCGATTTTGATTTTATCAGGAGGTTGCAAGATGGTGGCCTCCATGTAAAAGGGCAGTTCAACTCCCAGATTGGGGACCTGCTTAAACTGATGCAGATTCATGATTTGAAGGGTTACGTAACTATCCCCATTGGCCCCAATACCTGCAAGGGAGTAATCTTTAGCAGGGATTTGAGGACAATGGAGGAGAGCAAAATTCTGGAAAATGTGGGGGACCAAAGCGTGGTGGACGTGAACTGCATGACCAAAAAAGACTAGAGTTTGCGAACAGAAATTGGATTGTGCTTTTTGACTTCTGCTTCAAGTAAAATTCCTGAGTATGTCACAGTTGGATATGAACGTGTCCAAGTGCGACCTTACATTCAAAAACCTATGCACTGTAATAGATGCCAAAATTTGGACACACCACATTGCAATGCAATGATAGAGAACACTAGTAAAATTTTACTTGCGGTAAATGTGCTGGAGATCATGACACTGCTGTATGTACTGAAGAAAGCTCTCAAGTGTGCTAACTGTGGAGGTCCCCATCAATCTGGCTCTGCCGATGGCAGCAGCAGCTTGAAGAAGGAGGCTGAAATATTAGCATTCATGAGAGGACATGATGTTAGTTACCGTGAAGCCAAGAGGAAAGTTGAAGGTTTGACCAGCAAACCCAATACTTCCTACGCTTCAGTAGCAACTAACAACACTTCCAGTGCAAATGGCATCAATCAGGAACTTGCAGCTAAGGATGAAGAAATTGCTGAGGAAACGGCTAACAAATTAATGAATCAAATTAAAGAATTGTAAAATACAATTCAACAAATTGCTGAATCAACCCAGTAAAAACAGCAGCATCATAAAGAGGATGATACCAAATCACAGTCTGGATCACACTTTCTCGTCCAGGCGGCTCCTGCTAGGACTTCGCCTGGTGTTTGGTCTGTTTCTCGGAACAGATCATCTTCCACCAGGCGTCTACTTGGCTGCGAGACGCAGGACATGGAGGCTACTGTCTAAAAAAATACCCATGGGAGGCCCCTGGGTAGCGAGGGAGAGGAGGACGAACCTCCCTCCCAGAAAAAGAAAATTAAAACCGGCAGACAAGGCACTTCTAAACCCCATAAAACGTAATCTTCACGTTAATCATTATACAATGGAACTTTCGAAGTCTTAGATCTAAAGTAAATGACCACAGATTATTAACCTCGTTCTATGCTCCCGATATTATAGTCCTACAAGAAACGCACTTAACTCACCTCGTCTCAGACGAGGTTGTTTTGCTGAGGAACTACCATCTGTGTCGGAAGGATCGAGAGGGTAGGGGTGGAGCCGCCTCCACCCCTACCATGTACATCCACCAAAGCCTCCCTTTCACTGAAGTGACTATTGGTTCTACTTTGGAGTTTGTCGCATGTAAAGTAAAAATCAATAACATGCATTGGTTTATATCCCCTGATCAAGTGGAAATTTATGATGAGCTTTTTTGCTCTTCAGAATAGTCTGCCACTAAATAAAGTAATTTTAGGTGATTTTAATGCTCATTATACGTTATGAGGTTCCCTGCAGGTAGATGGTAGAGGTGAGCAAGTAGTTAAGTTGATTAATGATTCTGATCTGGTCCTTCTGAATGATGGTTTTAGCCCGACGCGGGTGATGATAATACCGGTAATTTGAGCTTTATTGATTTTATCACTGGGTCTCTTCATCAATAGCAGCCAAGGGGTCTATGGCACCAATTGACAACTCATTGGGAAGCGATCACCTTCCTTTTTTGTTTTTAAAAATATTCATGTGACACAGTGAGAAAACGACCTTCAGCACCTAAATTTAACGTAAAAAGAGCAGACTGGGTCGCCTTCCCCAAGGAGGGGTAAAATCAAATTTGTTGGGAGAAACCATTGATGATAAAGTAAAAAATATTCAGAATTCGATTATAGAAGCAGCATTGCTATCCATTCCTAAAACTTCGACAGATAGAGTTTAAGCATAGAGTTCCATGGCGGATACCAGATTCCCGCAGGGCGATTTTGCCGGGACGAAAATAAGGCCTACAGGCTTTTCAAAAATAACATCACAAATGAGAAAATTTTTTGCAATTACAAACAAGCAAGAGCTAGGGCTCGTAGAAGAAAAAAGACAATCAAAAAAAAAAAGACTCCCTGGTGGAGCTTTGTCTCTAACAATTAAAAAATAATACCAAAATATCAGAGGTTTTGGTCCATTTATCAATAAAATCAATAAGAAAAAAAATCTTGCAAAATCAACATCATTCACGAAGATAACAATTTAAAATTAAACCTTGAGATAGGCGGGTTCTCTCATACAAGCAGCTCAGCAAATTATTATCCCGCTTTTTCCTGAGCATCAAAGAAGCGGCTGAGCTGCAACCAATTAACTTTGCCATAGGAGATGACTTTTGATTACAAAAAAGATCTTACAATGGATGAGCTTGGGTCCGAGCCCTAGAAGCCTGTAGAGGAACACCCCCCCAGGCCCCGATGAGATTCGATATAAAGATGATTTTAAAGCATCTTAATCATGATGACATGATTTAAGTTGCTAGAAGTGTAAATGAAATTTGGAAAAGCCACATTTTTCCCAAATCATGGCACTTCGCCATATCATTCATATATTGAAAGGGGGGGGTGTAATCCCAGATTTGCCATCTCCTACCGCCCAATTGCATCGACAAAGTTGCTTATGCAGGGGTCATGGAAAGAATTGGGTTTAACAGTAGTCTATTGCATTTTTTAAATTCCATCAATTTGCTAGTTGATGAGCATGTGCGGTTTTTCCAAAAAAAAAGGGACGGCCAAAACTCTGGATCAACTAGTAAAGCTGGACAGTCATATTCAAGAGGCAATTGCCAAAAAAGATTCTTTGATTTCAGTATTTTTAGATATAGAAAAAGCCTTTACGCCCATGACATGGCGATATGGCCCTACTCAGAAAAACTTTATGCTTTTGGATTATGTAGAAACTTGCCTTGTTTTATTCAAAATTTCATTTTTGACAGACCTTTTGCTGTGAAATTTTTTTCTGAAAATGTCCCCTTTTTTTTGGACATTTTTGTCCAGGCAAACGGGGGTCCCACAAGGAAATGTTTTGTCACCAACATTATTTTCCATGCATGATTAATGACATCTTACAGCTCCTCCTCGAATACTCACTGTACACTAATGATTGTGCATTATGGCATTCCAGCAATAATGCAGAATTCTCGGCAATTGTAACCAACTGGCCAGGATATGATTCATAACTGGGGCCTCCAGTGGGGTTTTAATTTTTTCCACAAGAAAGAGTATTGGGGGTTATTTTTTTTCACATAGGAAAAAAGCCGAACATCAGGTTTAACTCTAGACAACCACCCAATACCTATTGAAAATTTCTGCTAGATTTCTTGGTTACTCTTGGATAGTAGACTCAATTGGAAAGAACCACAGTGGTCAGTTAAAGAAAAATATGTCAAAGAGCACTAAATTTATTTTTAAAAAGCAAATTTTGGTAATTAAAAGGGGGAGCTGATAGAAAAGTCTTTACTAATGATTTTAAATAAAGCCCTGATAAGGTCCTCTAAAGTAGATTATGGGGTCAATCGTTTTATGGCTCGGGAATTTAAAAACAAGTTTGAAAGGTTGGATGCTGTGTAGGGAAAGTTTGTCTGTGTGTGTGTGTGCTGGAGCCCTTTAAAAAAGTACTCGGATCGAGCGTAATGAGGTTGGAGTCAGGAGTACCTTTCCCCTCCTACTCATACGCCGCGGCCAGTTAGCACTGCCTATGCCGCAAAGGTGGCTCGAGACCCGAGCCATCCTAATGGCAATAGAGGCACTAGGCCCTTCGCCATGAGACTCCATGACCTCGTCGAAAAAAGTCGGTAAATAAATCTCTCTACCATCGATTTCCTGGTTCATTTTAAATTTTAGCGCCATGGGAAAACCCCCAACTTTTCTATCATGGAAGCCCTGCTTCCATCAGCCAAGGCCATGGCGCCCCGGGGGGGGGGAGGTACGCCAGAGGTTTAGAGAGATCCTTGTTAAAACAAACTCCCTTTTTTCATATATATACCGACGGCTCCAAAAACAAATGGTGTGGGTTGGTGCGGGTGTATAGTCGACCTGAATGTGAACTAAAATTCAGACTGCCGAATTATACATCGATCTTTCTTGCTGAACTTTTTTTCCATTGACAAAGCTATTGAATTTTGCACTATCGACGACCCACGATAGGAATAGTTATTTTTCAGAAATTTATGAAGTTCACCTTAAAAGCTATTAAATCCTTAAAAAGAAAAACAAAATAAAAAAAGAAAATACTGGGTAATATAATTTTTTACATGGTTTCCAACAAATCAGTCAAGCTAATATGGGTACCAGGCCACCTCTGGTAATCCATGGCAATGAGCAAAGGTGACCAAATTTGCTGGGTCAACTGGCGATCTGGACCTAGCATAGTTCGTACAGATCTCAGGTGCTTTTTTGTCTCTTTAAATTTAAAAACAAAAAATCCCCTATCCTGTGACAAAGTGAGTGGACCAACCTGCAACTGACAAATAAAGTCAGAGAAAAATATTTGAACCGTGGAACAGCCCACAGGAAAAGAAAAAGAAGGGAGGAGGTGGCCAATGGCAAAATGTCAATGCGAGCCTAACCATCAACCATATTTTTAACAGCATGTCCAAAATTTTACCAACAAACGACAGCATTTTTAAAAAACTATTTCCGATTAAAAAAATAAAGATTTTACAACCTCAAATCTCTTATCAAATGATGAAAAAATAATAAGTAAAGTAATCACTTTTCTAAGAGACAAAATTTTATGACCTTTTATAGAAATTTATAGAATGAATAAGATCCATTGGCTTAATAACTTTTGGGCCCCATTGCCGCTGGTTGATAGCCAAGAAAATCCAACAAAGAAAGAAGAAAGACACACACTCGTGTTCGAAAATTTTGCCAGAGCTCGGACCCCTTTTTTTTTCCAGGCGCAGCAACAGCAAAAATATAAGTCGTGTGCCACAGGTGCTACCCCCTTGGTGTCCAGGGCCTCCTCGTCACACTCCCGGGATCGTTGTTCTGAATCATAACGTAGATTTCTTGAGTAAACTTTTTTTTTTTTAGAAAATTATATATATGTATATATATAATATATAATATTTTATATATATATATATAATGTATATATATATATTAATATATATATATATATACATATATATATATAAAGTATATATATATATGTATATATATATATATATATATATATATATATATATATAATCTACATGTAGATCTACATTTAGATGATCCACATGTAGATGATATACATGTAGATGATATACATGTAGATGATATACATGTAGATGTCTGTGTGTGTGTGAATATATATACTTGTGGATGGATATATATATATATATATATATATATATATATATATATATATATATATATATATATATAGAGAGAGAGAGAGAGAGAGAGAGAGAGAGATATGACTGTACCTACGCTAGGTGAAGCGTACAGTGAGTATTTAAGATCCCAAAGGGGAGCTGGCAAGATGTCATTAATCATGCATAAAAAATAATGTTGGTTGATAAGGACACTTCCTTGTGGGACCCCATTTGCCTGGACAAAAATGTCCGAAAAAAAGTGACATCATGTCGGAAAAGAGTTTGACAGAGACAGAGAAAGTTATGTCAGAGATGAAATTATGAATAAAACAAGGCAAGTTTCCACGTAATCCAAAAGCATAAAGTTTTCTGAGTAGGCCATATCGCCATGTCATGTCTTAGGCTTTTTCTATATCTAAATATACTGAATCATGTCATCATGATTAAGATGCTTTATCATCTCTTATCGAATCTCATCGGGGCCTGGGGATGTTCCTCTACAGGCTTCTAGGGTTCGGACAAGCTCATCCATTGTAAGATCTTTATTGTAATCAAAGTCATCTCCTGTGGCAAAGTGAATAGGTTGCAGCTCAGCTGCTTCCTTGATGGTCAGGAATGCGGGATGGTAGTTGTCTGAGCTGCTTGTATGAGAGAACTGCCTGGCGAGTGCATTAGCAATGTCTCTAGGTGAATCGAAATTGGTTCCCTCTTGAATGATGTTTTTGATTTTGACAGATTTTTTTTTTCTTATTGATTTTATTGACAGTGGACCAAACCTGTGATATTGTCTTGTTGCTATTAACTGTAGAGAAAAAACTAAGCTAGGAGTCTCTTTTTGCTTGTCTTATTATTCTACGAGCCCTAGCTCTTGCTTGTTTGTAATGCCAAAAGTTCTCATTAGTGATGTTATTTTTGCGGCAATCTGGTGTCCACCATGGAACTCTATGCTTAACGCTATCTGTCGAAGTTTTAGGAATGGATAGCAATGCTGCTTCTATAATCGAATTCTGAATATTGTTTACTTTATCTCAATGGTTTCTCCAACAAGTTCGAGCTTGACGCTCCTTGTGAAGGCGACCAGTCTGCTCTTTTTTACATAAATTTAGGTGCTGGAGTGTTCTCACTGGGTCGCATGAATATTCAATAAAAATAGGAAGATGATTGCTTCCCAATGAGTCCATCAATGGTGTGCACAGGCACTTGGCTGCTATTGATTGAAAGAGACCAGTGATAAGTCAATAAAGCTCAAAATTACCCGTATCATCGTCCACCCGCGTCGGAAAACCATCGTTCAGAAGGACCAAATCAGACTCATTAATCAACTTAAATTACCTCATTATCAGGTGAACAGGAAACTGAACATGTAGTCAGATACGTGTTATTGATTTTTACTTTGCATGCGACAAACTCCAAGTAGAATCAACTGCCACTTCAGTGAAAGGGAGGCTTAGGTGGATGTACATGGTGACTCCACCTCCACCCCTACCTTCTCGATACTTCCAACACAGATGGTAATCCCTCAGCGAAACGACTTCATCTGACACGAGGTTGGTTAAATGCTTTTCTTGTAAAACTATAATATCGGGAGCATAAGACGAGGCTAATAATCTGAGGTCATTTACTTTAGTTCTAAGACTCTGACATCTCCATTGTATAATGGTTAATATGAAGCTTACGTTTTATGGGTGCTTTGTCCACCAGTTTTGATTTTCTTTTTCTGGGAGAGAGGTTCGTCCTCCTCTTCCTCGCTATCCTGGGGCCTCCCATGGGTATTTTTTGAGACAGTAGCCTCCATGTCCTGCGTCTCGCAGCTAGGGAGACGCCCAGCCGAGAAACAGACCAAAAGCCAGGCGAAGTCCTAGCAGGAGCTGCCTGGACGAGGTGTGATCCAGATTGTGATTTGGTATCATCCTCCCTATGATGCTCCCCCCTAACGGAAGCCGCCTTGCCGCGGTGGGGGGGCTTGAGGTCCCAATGATCTGTG
>NC_051403.1:34932975-34945420 GCF_015228065.2 Penaeus monodon
GAGATTTTGATTACAATAAAGATCTTACAATGTGGAAACTGGGGCCCCCTGGTTTTATGCTTTAATTTCTTTCAGTTTTCCTAAGACATGACTGGCGATATGCCTACTCAGAAACTTATGCTTTGTTACGTGAAACTTCTGTTTATTCATAATTTCATCTCTGACATACTTCTCTGTCAAACTCTTTTCCGACAATGTCACTTTTTCGGACATTTTTGTCCAGGCAAATGGGGTCCCACAAGGAAGTGTCTTGTCACCAACATTATTTTTATGCATGATTAATGACATCTTACCAGCTCCCCTTTGGAATCTTAAATACTCACCGTACGCTTCACCTAGCGTAGGTACAGTCATATCTCTCTCTCTCTCTCTCTCTCTCTCTATATATATATATATATATATATATATATATATATATATATATATATATATATATATATATATCCATCCACAAGTATATATATTCACACACACACAGACATCTACATGTATATCATCTACATGTATATCATACAATCTACATGTAGATCATCATGTAGATCATTAAATGTAGATCTACATGTATTATCTACATGTAATATGTATATTTACATGTATATTTACATATTACATATATATTACAATTTAATATATATTTACAATATATTTACTTTATATATTTATATATATATATTATATATATATATATATATATATATATATATATATATATGTATATATATAATATATATATATATATATATATATATATATATATATATATATATATTATATATATATATATATATATATATATATATATATATATATATATATATATATATATATATATATATATACATATATATATATATATATATATATTATATATTATATATATACATATACATATATCTATATATACATATTATATATATATATATATATATATATATATATATATATATATATAATAAGTTCTGAAAAAAAAGTTTACTCTAGGAAATCTACGTTATGATTCAGAAACAACAATGCCGAGTGTGACGAGAGGCCCTGGACACCAAGGGTAGCACCTGTGGCACACGACTTATAGTTTGTTGTTGCTGCGCCTGGAAAAAAGGGGTCCGAGCTCTGCAAAATCTCAAACACGAGTGTGTCTTTCTTCTTTCTTCGTTGGATTTCTTGGCTATCAACCAGCGGCATGTGGCCAAAAGTTATTAAGCCAATGGATCTTATTCATTCTATCAATCTATATAAGGTCATAAAATTTTGTCTCTTAGAAAAGTGATTACTTTACTTATTATTTTTTCATCATTTGATAAGAGATTTGAGGTTGTAAAATCTTTATTTTTTAATCGGAAATAGTTTATTAAATGCTGTCGTTTGTTGGTGAAATTTTGACATACTGTTAAAATATGGTTGATGGTTAGGCTCGCATTGACATTTTGCCATTTGGCACCTCCTCCCTTCTTTCTTTCCTGTGGGCTGTTCCACGGTTCTATATTTTCTCTGACTTTATTTGTCAGTTGCAGGTTGGTCCACTCACTTTGTCACAGGATATGGATTTTTGCTTTTATAAGAGACACAAAGCACCTGAGATCTGTACGAACTATGCTAAGGTCCAGATCGCCAGTTGACCCAGCTAATTTGTCAGCCTGCTCATTGCCATGGATACCAGAGTGGCCTGGTACCCATATTAGCTTGACTGATTTGTTGGCACCATGTAGCTTACAAATTATATTACCCAGTAGTTCATTTTTAGTGGTTTCTAAGGATTTAATAGCTTTAAGTGAACTTCATGAATCTGAAAAATAACTATTCTATCATGGGTCGTCGATAGTGCAAAATCAATAGCTTTGTCAATGGCAAAAAGTTCAGCAAGAAAGATCGATGTATAATTCGGCAGTCTGAACTTTAGTTCACATTCAGTCGACTATACACCCGCACCAACACACCCATTTGTCTTGGAGCCGTCGGTATATATATGAAAAAAGGGAGATGTTTAACAAGGATCTCTCTGAACCTCTGGCGTACCTCCACCCCCGGCGCCATGGCCTTGGCTGATGGAAGCAGGGCTTCCATGATAGAAAAGTTGGGGTTTTCCCATGGCGCTATATTTGAATGAACCAGGGTATCGATGGTAGAGAGATTTATACCGACTTTCTCGACGAGGTCATGGAGTCTCATGGCAAAGGGCCTAGTGCCTCTATTGCCATTAGGATGGCTCGGGTCTCGAGCCACCTTTGCGGCATAGGGCAGTGCTAACTGGCCACGGCGTATGAGTAGGAGGGGAGGTACTCCTGACTCCACCTCAAGACGCTCGATCCGAGTACATTTTAGGGCTCCAGCACACACACACACAGACAAACATTCTACACAGCATCCAAACCTTTCAAACTTGTTTTTGATGCCGAGCCATACACGATTGACCCATAATCTACTTTAGACCTTATCAGGGCTTTATTTATCATTAGTAAAGACTTTCTATCAGCTCCCCGTTTATTACCAGAAATGCATTTTAATAAATTTAGTGCTCTTTGACATATATTCTTTAACTGACCACTGTGGTCTTTCCAATTGAGTCTACTATCCAAGAGTAGACCAAGAAATCTAGCAGAATTTTCAATAGGTATTGGGTGGTTGTCTAGAGTTAGCCTGATGTTCGGCTTCTTCCTAAGTGAAAAAATAACCCCAATACTCTTTCTTGTGGAAAACTTAAAACCCCACTGGAGGCCCCAGTTATGAATCATATCCTGTGCCAGTTGGTTACAAATTGCCGAGAATTCTGCATTATTGCTGGAATGCCATAATGCACAATCATTAGTGTACAGCGAGTATTCCGAGGAGGAGCTGGTAAGATGTCATTAATCATGCATGAAAATAATGTTGGTGACAAGACATTTCCTTGTGGGACCCCGTTTGCCTGGACAAAAATGTCCCAAAAAAGTAACATTGTCAGAAAATAATTTCACAGCAAAAGGTCTGTCAAAAATGAAATTTTGAATAAAACAAGGCAAGTTTCTACATAATCCAAAAGCATAAAGTTTTCTGAGTAGGCCATATCGCCATGTCATGTCGTAGGCTTTTTCTATATCTAAAAATACTGAAATCAAAGAATCTTTTTTGGCAATTGCCTCTTGAATATGACTGTCCAGCTTTACTAGTTGATCCAGAGTTTGGCGTCCCTTTCGGAAACCGCACTGCTCATCAACTAGCAAATTGATGGAATTTAAAAAACGCAATAGACTACTGTTAACAATTCTTTCCATGACCATGCATAAGCAACTTGTCGATGCAATTGGGCGGTAGGAGATGGCAAATCTGGGATTACCCCCTCCTTTCAATATATGAATGATATGGGCGAAGTGCCATGAGTTTGGAAAAGTGTGGCTTTTCCAAATTTCATTGTACACTTCTAGCAACTTAATCATGTCATCATGATTAAGATGCTTTATCATCTCATATCGAATCTCATCGGGGCCTGGGGATGTTCCTCTACAGGCTTCTAGGGCTCGGACAAGCTCATCCATTGTAAGATCTTTTTTGTAATCAAAGTCATCTCCTATGGCAAAGTTAATTGGTTGCAGCTCAGCCGCTTCCTTGATGGTCAGGAATGCGGGATAATAATTTGCTGAGCTGCTTGTATGAGAGAACTGCCTATCTCAAGGTGAATCTAAATTGTTACCTTCGTGAATGATGTTGATTTTGCAAGATTTTTTTTCTTATTGACTTTATTGATAGTGGACCAAACCTCTGATATATTGGTATTACTATTAATTGTAGAGACAAAGCTCCACCAGGAGTCTCTTTTTGATTGTCTTTTTTCTCTACGAGCCCTAGCTCTTGCTTGTTTGTAATTGCAAAAGTTCTCATTTGTGATGTTATTTTTGAAAAGCCTGTAGGCCTTATTGCGTCAGCACAGCGCCCTGCGGCAATCTGGTATCCGCCATGGAACTCTATGCTTAACTCTATCTGTCGAAGTTTTAGGAATGGATAGCAATGCTGCTTCTATAATCGAATTCTGAATATTGTTTACTTTATCATCAATGGTTTCTCCAACAAGTTTGAGCTTGACACTCCTTGTGAAGGCGACCCAGTCTGCTCTTTTTACGTTAAATTTAGGTGCTGAAGGCGTTCTCACTGTGTCACATGAATATTTAATCAAAATAGGAAGGTGATCGCTTCCCAATGAGTTGTCAATGGTGCCATAGGCACTTGGCTGCTATTGATGAAGAGACCAGTGATAAGTCAATAAAGCTCAAATTACCGGTATTATCATCCACCCGCGTCGGGCTACCATCATTCAGAAGGACCAGATCAGAATCATTAATCAACTTAACTACTTGCTCACCTCTACCATCTACCTGCAGGGAACCTCATAACGTATAATGAGCATTAAAATCACCTAAAATTACTTTATTTAGTGGCAGACTATTCTGAAGAGCAAAAAGCTCATCATAAATTTCCACTTGATCAGGGGGACAATAAACCAATGCATGTTATTGATTTTTACTTTACATGCGACAAACTCCAAAGTAGAACCAATAGTCACTTCAGTGAAAGGGAGGCTTTGGTGGATGTACATGGTAGGGGTGGAGGCGGCTCCACCCCTACCCTCTCGATCCTTCCAACACAGATGGTAGTTCCTCAGCAAAACAACCTCGTCTGAGACGAGGTGAGTTAAGTGCGTTTCTTGTAGGACTATAATATCGGGAGCATAGAACGAGGCTAATAATCTGTGGTCATTTACTTTAGATCTAAGACTTCGAAAGTTCCATTGTATAATGGTTAACGCGAAGATTACGTTTTATGGGGTTTAGAAGTGCCTTGTCCGCCGGTTTTAATTTTCTTTTTCTGGGAGGGAGGTTCGTCCTCCTCTCCCTCGCTACCCAGGGGCCTCCCATGGGTATTTTTTTAGACAGTAGCCTCCATGTCCTGCGTCTCGCAGCCAAGTAGACGCCTGGTGGAAGATGATCTGTTCCGAGAAACAGACCAAACACCAGGCGAAGTCCTAGCAGAAGCCGCCTGGACGAGAAAGTGTGATCCAGACTGTGATTTGGTATCATCCTCTTTATGATGCTGCTGTTTTTACTGGGTTGATTCAGCAATTTGTTGAATTGTATTTTACAATTCTTTAATTTGATTCATTAATTTGTTAGCCGTTTCCTTTAACTCAGCAATTTCTTCATCCTTAGCTGCAAGTTCCTGATTGATGCCATTTGCACTGGAAGTGTTGTTAGTTGCTACTGAAGCGTAGGAAGTATTGGGTTTGCTGGTCAAACCTTCAACTTTCCTCTTGGCTTCACGGTAACTAACATCATGTCCTCTCATGAATGCTAATATTTCAGCCTCCTTCTTCAAGCTGCTGCACTCGGCAGAGCCAGATTGATGGGGACCTCCACAGTTAGCACACTTGAGAGCTTACTCAGTACATACAGCAGTGTCATGATCTCCAGCACATTTACCGCAAGTAAATTTACTAGTGTCTCTATCATTGCATTGCAATGTGGTGTGTCCAAATTTTTGGCATCTATTACAGTGCATAGGTTTTTGAATGTAAGGTCGCACTTGGACACGTTGATATCCAACTGTGACATACTCAGGAATTTTACTTGAAGCAAAAGTCAAAAAGCACAATCCAATTTCTGTTCGCAAACTCTCGTCTTTTTTGGTCATGCAGTTCACGTCCACCACGCTTTGGGCCCCCACATTTTCCAGAATTTTGCTCTCCTCCATTGTCCTCAAATCCCTGCTAAAGATTACTCCCTTGCAGGTATTGGGGCCAATGGGGATAGTTACGTAACCCTTCAAATCATGAATCTGCATCAGTTTAAGTAGGTCCCCAATCTGAGAGTTGAACTGCCCTTTTACAAGGAGGCCACCATCTCGCAACCTCCTGATAAAATCAAAATCGCCGTCCACTCGACCACCAAGGACCTTCTTGATGATGAAGGGGCTCACATTCAAAAGCGATTGATTTCCATTCACGCATTTGACAGTCAAACACCTTGCACTCTCTGGAGGGATTGAAAAGAATCGTTCTCGTTTGTCAGTAGTAGGGGTTCTGCTGTTCAAGGTTGCATTAGTTGTAGGAGAGTCATGGGTCATCCCCCCTCCTAGAGGAGGAGGAGGGGTAGCCATGGAATCGCTCATAATGGGTATCAGACTAAGTCCGACCCCTGGGCCCGTGCCTGTTGTGGTGACCACCTCGCGACAAGCTTCCGCACATGGTAGAGCAGGCTCTTGACATTTGGCGATCTGACTCCCGCCAATCACTGTGGAGCTCTTTGGACCTGACCAGTGTGTACAAATCGCGGCTGGGCCATTTAAGCCGCAAACCCAGAAGCAACACTCACTCATCGGCTAGGCTCTCACCAAAGAACACCTTTGTAAGCTCCACAATAAAGAGCCAATTTGACTAACCATAGTGTTTACCTAAACCCACACTGGTGACCCTCGGAGTTCAGAGTCCAGTAGCCATGAGTCTCTCAGCCTCCCTAAAGCCACTGCCTACCTGCACCATCGCTTGCCTTCCCGAATGGTTCCTGCAGGTGGAACAGGAGTTCCTTCTACGGATACTGGTGACAAATCTCTCACCTGACCTCCTCCTCTCCGTCAGCGACCTCCTCAACAACCCCAATTACAACACCTACAAACTCCTCAATCCTGTAGCGAGTGGCGCCCTCCTTTCACAAGAACACCACCGGACGGCCATACTCCCTCCGAGATACTCAAATACATACAACTCACCCTCGCCCGCGCCAAACACACACCTGCCGCCAGATATACTGCGTTCCATGTTTCTCCAGCGTCAATTCAAACGGTCCTCCTTGCTTCATTCATAACTCCCCATTAAGCAACTAGCCTCGAAAGCTGATAATATCCTGGCCATGCAGAACACCGCTCAAATTTCAATACCCCGTCTCTCACCCTGGAGTTCCTCGCGACACAGGTCGCCGAATTAACAACCGCCATTTGATGGCTAGCAGCCCGCGACCCTTCACCGCATCTCCCTATGCCACCCGTGACCGCGGACGAAACTACATGCCTTAACACCGTCAAACCTACAGCCGCCACCGCTCCCCGACTCCAGGTAGCTACCCGAGCGTGGCAGTGCGAGCCCCCATGTTCCTGGCCGGGAAACGGGCACCGCGGGAACTAATAGCGCCGATCTCTCGCGCATACGGTGAGCGTTCCATGACACTCATTTTCAGTGGCACCCTGCACTAGAAGCTGACATGGGTTTTCCTGGTCGCTGATGTACAGCAACCAATCCTGGGAGCAGACTTCCTTATGCACCATGGCTTCATAGTGGACCTTAAACGGGAGTCCCTAGTACACCAGTCTGGGGCCCGCAGCTTCGCTTCGTCGGCCCTTGTTCGCGCCCCTCGCATCTACACAGTGCTGCCCAACAAATGCGCCTATTGAGCTATGCTTCAGGATTTCCCTTCGCTGACGAAGCCCATCAATGTGGCAACAACACCGCCACACACTGTCACACACCACGACTGGACCTTCGGTCTACTCCCGTTGCAGGCCCCTTGCACCAGACCGTTTTCTGCATTGCCAAGGCAGAGTTTGAGCACATGAGGGAGCTCGGAATCATACGCCCTTCCAGCAGCCAGTGGGCATCCCCCCTGCACTTTGTACGGAAGAAAGACGGTGATTGGCGCCCTTGTGGTGATTATCGCCATCTCAACACAGGTACCGCGCCGGACCGCTACCCTCTCCCACACCTCCACTCCTTCACACGCGAACTCTCAGGGTGCACAATCTTCTCCAAGATCGACCTTGTCCGAACATACCACCAGCTTCCCATCGCCAAAGAAGACATCCTGAAGACAGCTGTAACCACCCCCTTTGGCCTATACGAATTTCTTCGAATGCCGTTTGGCCGCCGCAACGCCGCCCAGACCTTCCAGCGTTTCATGGATGATGTCACCCGTGGACTACAGGGTGTTTTCGTCTACATCGACGACATTCTCATCGCTAGCAGCAGTCGTGAGGAGCACAAAAAGCACCTCTACGCCCTCTTCGCCCGCCTGCAGAAGGCCGGAGTTGTCATCAATCCTGGTAAGAGTCTGTTTGGAGTCACTTCTCTTACTTTCTTAGGCCAGACAATCACCGCGGATGGCATCACCCCAGCTCAGGAGAAGGTCAGCAGCATCAGGCAGTTCCTTAAACCAACAACCAAGAGACAGCTTCGGAAGTACCTCGGTATGATAAATTTCTTCAGGAGGTTCATTCCCAAGTGTGCACCCCTACTGGCTACATCCCATCCAGTTCAGAACGCGGCAAAGACATTACCTGGACCCCTGAGGCGACCAAAGCTTTCGAAATAAGCAAAGATGCCTTAGCTTCGGCAACCCTCCTCAACCACCCACAACAGGCTTGCTTGCTTGAGATTTGCGAAGTTCTGGCTTCGCCCGGGCCTTTCACTTATGGTCTCATTTGTTTGTCTGACACTCAGTGCTTACCGTGGCGGTGGGATTGCCAGTAGGCGCTCCTGTAGCCGTGGTGTAAGCATCTCGCATAATCTCTTTACCAGCACGACAGCTGTGTTCTGTGGGCTTTGTCTTAGGAATTGCGTGTGCACACAATTCTCCAAGTAATGCACAAGTGTGGCGTTCGGCTCGCCGCAATGCATGCAACACCTCTCTTCACGTTCTATTGTTTGTATGATCTGCCATGCACAGTAGTAACCTAGGCGCATTCTGTGCAGAATGACTTCGGTACCTCTGTTGTTTATTTCAGAGAGTGCCAGTGGTTCATAGCCTGTGGCATCTGAGTACCAGCTGGCCGAGGGGGAGGATCTCGTTTCCTCTCTGTGAAGCTGCAGGAGGAAGGAGGTGGCCATCACCGTACACTTCCTCCTAAGTAATTTTCGGCTCTGATGTATTATCATGGGATTAGGGGCATACCCCTGCCAACTTCGGCTAATCTGTCAGCAAGCTCATTCCCTCTGATCCCTATGTGGCTGGGAACCCAGTTTATGATGATTCTTCTACCCTGTGCAAGAATCCTCTGTGCCAGTGTGAGGATGGTAGTCAAAAGGTAGATGGGTGAGCGCTGCTGAAGACAGTCGACGGCTCCTTTGGAGTCTGTGTGTATGACCACATGTCCTTCCCTCACGGACGCGTGGCTCAGTGCTCCCATGATAGCAACTGCCTCTGCCTGTAGCGAGGAGGCGTTGTCTGTTACCCTCATGGATTTTGTGGCATCCCTTGCTGCGAAGCCGGCGCCTGCAGTGTGGGTCAAGGGATCGACTGATCCATCCGTGTAATATGTTCTGCTCCCCGGAGGGGTGATGGTTGCAATGACCCTCTGGGTTTCTGCCTTTAGGCTAGGTATACAATATTCGTTCTTTTTTGCTTGCCAGTCTCATGACCAAGAACTCTATCGAAGTTTGTGCCCACGGCGGAGCTTCGACAAAGTCAGGGTGAGGGGAGTCCATGCCCTTGGCCAGTAGTACTTCTTTGAGCTGATGGTGTATTAACACCCTGGCTGTGTGAGAGAGCCAGGAGTTGTTTGCAAACAGCTCGTTATCTTGTTCTAGGCGTCTGACTATTTTATGTCTTAGGCTTGTGTTCCTGGGAGCCCGGATGACCTTTGATAAGAATTGTGCTGCCATTAGATCAATTCGTGAGGCCAAGGGGAGAAGGTTTGCCTCCACTAGGAGGTTGAGGACCTTCGCCCACCTTGGGGCACCCAGAATGACCCTGGCAGCTTCGTTTTTGGACTGTCTCCAGTTGGTCTTTATGTTTTCTCTTAATGCCAATCAGAGCGAGGGTGGCATAGTCTACAATGGGCCTGACAGCATGTACATAGAATGATCTTAGTACTCTGTGTCTGGCCCCTATGCGTCTTCCACTCATTGCTCTCATGACAGACAGTCTTGATTTTGTTCGGTCAACCAGGCACTGGACCTCCTTGTGGAAGGAGAGGGTCCGGTCTATCCTTACCCCAAGGTAGAGGTAGTCCTGAACCCACTCCAAGTCCATTCCCTGGATTTTCAGACTTGTGCCTTGAACTCTCTGTCTCGGAGCCATGGCTTTGGATTTGGCTGCAGAGTCCTGTCCTGCAACACTCCTCAGATACCAGGTCCATACAACGCTGGGCTTTGTTTAGGCAGTATGGTCCAATGGAGATGATAGCAAGATCGTCTGCATAGGAGATGATCTTACACCCCACTGGGAGGTTAATGTTGAGGATACAGGACATTAATGTATTAAAAAGGGCTGGACTGAGAACACCACCCTGTGGCATTTCATTCTCTAGTGGCATGTGCTGAGATAGGTGATCTTGGAATTTGACTCTGGCTGTTCTATTCGTAAAGTAGTCACCTATCCAAGCCAAGAGCTTACCTCTGATTCCTTTTTGGATCAGGCTCTCCTGAATGGCAAGAGGACTTGCGACCAGGTCATCGCTCCAGGTCAAGGAATACTGCCACAGATGTGCCCGTGCTTATTGTGCTCAAGAGCGTGGCTATGCTGTGCGCTGTGCTCATGCCCCTAGTGAACCTGTGGAGGTGTTCATGTGGGGGTCCCATTTTCCATCGGAACCGGTTCAGTACCATCCTCTCGGCAGTCTTGGCCAGACAGCTGAGGAGAGAGATGGGGCGGTACTTCCCCGGCTCCTTTGGTTGAGGGATGGGAACTATGGTAGCCCTCTTCCAACTCTGGGGTAGAGTGGAAGTTTCCCAGGACTTGTTGATGAGTTCCAGGAATGCAAGCTCACCTACCAGTCACAGGTGGGAAATGATGGGGAACGAGATCCCGTCAGAGCCCGGGGCTGTGTTACAACTGGCTTTATATGCGTCTCTTAGTTCCCTCAGAGAAAAGATAACGTCTGAGTTATCGGGTTCAGCTGCCCTTTCTCTGATGTGAGCAAGTCTGTCTGGTTGTAGGCGTTCTTGTCTTGCCCTCAGTTCGGCTGGCAGGCTGTCGCTACTCGTTCTCGCAGAGAACTCGTGCACCAGTCTGTTGGCCTCTGACTGGGGGTCATTGTGCGTGCATCTCGGGGCTGAGCAAGTGGTGGCTCGCTTGACCCGTTGCCATAGCTCTGGGAGGGTGGTACGGTGATCGAAGGACTCACACTATTCTAGCCACTGCTGGCAGTTTCCTTGGCATCCCTGACAGCCTCCCTTAGGAGGGCTAGGTTGTCGGGTGTTCTTTGCCTTCGGAAATGTTTTCGGCACATATTTACCCTGTGGTTGACCTCCCTAATCTCGTCATTGAAGTACCAGGCGTCTTTGTGACTCCTAGACCCAGGCCGAGTTTTGGATATGGTCAGTGAGGCTGCCTCATCAATGGCATTTACAAGTCTGGTTTGTAGCACTTCCACATTTTCGCTTTGTGTGGGTTCATTGCTTCTTAGACAGCGGGCCAAGGCGCTCTGGAACGCCTGCCAGTTGGCCTTGTCTGTTTTCCATCTTGGATTCGGTCGTGGTATTTCGGCTGGGCCACTATCCATGAGGGTAGTTATAGTGTCATAATGGTCACTAGTGACGGTCTCATCGCACGCCAGCCAATCCTCTCCACCAGAGTCGCAGTGGCCAGGGTGAGGTCTAGGACCCCTCCTCTGACATGCATTGGCTCCTGGCTGTTGAGGAGAGCAATCTCGGGGAATGTCTCAAGCATCCGGTGGGCCAGCCGCATCCGGTGCCCTGCAGGGAGCCAGGATGGGGTGGTGTGCATTGAAGTCTCCCCCTATGATCACTCGGTCGTGTGCTGCGGAAGCACATACCTGGCTGATGTCTAAGCTACTACAGTGTGGCCGGCTGTACACATTGTACAATTTCAGGGGCCCCCCGGCCATCTGAATCTCGATGGCAAGAGATTCAACATCTTCACAGTGCGGTGCATCGGCTATTGTGGAGCAGGGAATTGTTGCTTTGACCAGGGTGATCAGGCCCCCCGGCCATCTGAACAAAAGCGAAAAGGCCTCCCGACCTCCTAAGAGGAAGGAAGCAGCCCCCCAGCCGAAACCGGAGATCTCCGACAAACAGGAGTTCCCCCAAGTAAAACAAGTGCAGAGGAACCACAGGAAGAAAGGTTCCAACAGCACCACAATGTCTTCCCCAAAACCAGAAGACATGCTCTTCGATGAGGGGGACATGTCGATCCAGGACCAAGGAAAAGGCGGAGAAGGTAGGCGAGGTCGCCATGACGACATTGAAAAAGGGGAAGGAAGATGGAAAGGGCCAAAACAGCCCAATCCTCTCCCTCACCCCAGGTCGAGACTCCCCTCCCCACTCCAACCCAGGCTATGCCCTCACAGGCAGAGCCTAGCCAGGCTGATTCAGTGCCAGAAACTGAATCAGAACTAGCTGACACTGCCCAGGCAAGGCCAGCCAGTGCACAGAAACAGCCTGGCCCGAGAAAAGCCCAAACACGTCGAGTCAGAGCTATCAAAGACTCTCCACCCCCCAGTGGACCCAGGGATAGCCTGACAGCCAGGGAAAAGG
>NC_051403.1:34945520-34976964 GCF_015228065.2 Penaeus monodon
AAAAGATTTCCATTTTCTTGGGGGGGGCCCCCTTTTTGGGGGGCCCGGAAAGTTTTCCCCAAAAAGGTTTGAAAATATTTTTCCAGAGGAATGGGGGGGGATTGCGAGTCGCAGGGAAGCTGGTTTTGAAAATTTGTATTATCTAAAAATTTGGGAATTCTTCATTTCCCCCCCCCCTCCACCAGAGCCCAAAACGAGGGGAAGCTTATTGGGGGCTAAAAACCCCCAAACAGCCACAGGGGTAAGGAATATACGCAGCCCTTTTACAATACTATGGCATCGCGGGACCTGTGCGCAAACCGCAAATATGCCTGCTTGCCCAGCATTTTGACCAGCCGATTAATTTGACCAGGCCCTTGATCAACCACCCTCTAACCAAAAAAAGGGCCCAAAGAGGGTTTGTTTACTGCAGGGGCGCAGGGGCGCTCGCTAACCCCGGACTCCTTTCCCCTGGTAATACGGGATGCCCCCCGGGAAAAACCCCCCGTGGGGATTCTCCCGGTCCAAAGGGAATAAACCGGGGGGTGGGTGCACCACCCCCTCTCATGGCCCTTGGTGCCCAGGAACCTTTTTCTCATCCCTCATGTGCCCCTCCATATGGTCCCCTCGGCCCGGCTCCCCAATCTTTGGGCCCAAAAGCCCCCCCCCCCGGGGCAAGGCGGCTTCCCGTTGGGGGGATATATGGAGATAAACCAAAATCAAAATCTGACCCAACCTGCCAGGAGCTCCGCTAGGACTTGCCTGTTTTTGGGTCTTTTCTCGGAACAATCACTTGGGCTGGGCGTCCCTAGCTGCGGGCTCAAAAAATCCCATGGGAGGCCCCAGGAAAACGGGAAGAAGGACGAACCTCTCCCAGAAAAAAAAAATCAAAATGGTGGACAAAAGCCCCTAAAAACCTACTTTTATTTAAACCTTTTAAAAAGGAGATGTCAAAATTTAGAACTAAAGTAATCCTCAGATTTTAGCCTCGTCTTATGCTCCCGTATTATATTTTTAAAGAAAAACATTTTAAACCAAACCCCCGTGTCAGATGAATCTTTCGCGAGGGATTACCACTGTGTTGGAAGTATGGAAAGGGGGGGTGTGGGGAGTCACCATGTACATCCACCTAAGCCTCCCTTTTATGAAGGGCAGTTGATTCTACTTGGGAGTTTGTGCATGCAAAGTAAAAATCAATAACACGTATTTGGGCTAATTTCAGTTTCCCTTTCCCCTGTAAGAGGGTTTTAATTTTTTAATGAGTCGTTGGGCCCTTTTGACGATGGCTTTCCGAGCGGGGGCAGTAGGTAATTTGAGCTTTTTTGCTTTTCATGGTCCTTTTAATAGAGCCAAGTCCCGTGGACCCCATTTTATTCCCTTGGGAAACAAACATTTCCATTTTTTTTTAAATTCAGCAACAGTGGAAACAAAATCCAGCCCTAAATTTGATTTAAAAAAGCAAAGGGGCTTTCACAAGGGGTCCTTGTGATAAATAAAAAATTTTCAGAATTCGATTTTAGATGCGCAATGAATCCTTCCTAAAATTTCGACAGATAGCATTCGCATAGAGTTCCATGTGGACCCCAAATTTTCCGCGGCTTTAAAAAATAAATTTTTGGAATTTTTTGCAATTCAAACAAAAAGAGCTGGGGCTCGTAGATAATAAGAAAGCAAAAGAGACCCTAGCTTATTTTTTCTTACATTATAGCAACAAGACAAATCACGGGTTTTTGGTCCATTCAATAATAAATAAAAAAAAAAAAATCTGTCAAAAAAAAAAACATCTTTCAGAGGGAAACCCAAATTTCGATTCCCCTAGAACTTGCAAAGCACTCGCCGGGCAGTTCTTCTACAAGCGCTCAAAAAATACCATCCCGCATTCCTGCCATCAGGAAGCGCTGAGCGAAACCCCTTTTCATTTGCCACGGGAGTATTTTGATTAAAATAAAGATCTTACAATGATATTTTGTCCAAACCCCAGAAGCCTGTAGGGGAACACCCCAGCCCCGATGAGTTTCGATAAGAATGATAAAGTTTTAATATGATGACGTTTTCAGTAAAATTTGTTAAAAACTAAGACATGACAGGCGATATGGCCTACTAAAATTTTATGCTTTTGGATTACGGGGAAAAATTTCCCTTTTTTATTCAAAATTCTCCTGACTAACTTTCCTGTCAACTTTTTTTCCGACAATGTCACTTTTTGGGGAATTTTTTGTCCAGGAAAAGGGGGTCCCACAGGAGTTCTTGCAAAACATTATTTTTATGCTGATTAAAGACTTTACCAGCTCCCTTGAATTTAATACTCCCCTACCTTCACCTAGCGTAGGTACAGTCAATCTCTCTCTCTTCTCTCTCCTCTTTATTTATATATTTTAAAATATATATATATATATATATTATATATTATATTATTCCCCATAAATAATATATTTACACACACACAGAAACTACATGTTACTCTACATGTTTTAAACCTTATATATCTCATGTGGATCATCTAAATGTAAATTTCTGTAGATTTATACATTAGATTACTGCATAAACTACATTATTATTATATTTACAGTATATTACATTTTACATAATTTTTAAATAATTTACAAAAAATTTACATATATTATTTTTTATAATTAATTATATATATATAATATATATATATTTATATTATATATAAATTATATGTAAATTTATATTATATTATATGTATATAATTATTATATATATTATATATCTAAAATTTATTAAAAAATGTTTAAAAAAAAAAATATATATATATTTTATAATAAAATATTTTATATTTAAAAATTTTAATATATATTTATATATATATATTATAAATTTTTATAATTAATATATGTATATTATATATAAAATATATATATATATATATATAATATAAATATAATTAATATATATATATCTATTTATATATTTTTATATTTTTCTATTTTTATAATATCATTTTTATATATATATATATAAAAATATTATTTAAAAAATTTTAAATATATATATAAAATTTATTATATTTTTAAAAAATTTATAAATTTTTTAAAAATTATTAAAATTTAAAATTTTAATTTTTAAAAAATAAATAATTATAAATATTATATATATAATATATATATAAATATATATATAATAAATATAATTTTAATTTTCAATATAATATATTTTTTTATAATATATAAAATTATATTATATATATATATTATTATATAAGTTCTGAAAAAAAAAGTCAATCTCGGAAATCTCGTTATGATCAGAAACACACAATGCCAGTGTGCGAGAGGCCCTGGACACCAAGGTAGCACCTGTGGCACACGACTTATAGTTTGTAGTTGCGCGCCTGGAAAAAAGGGGGTCCGAGCTCATGCAAAATCTCCAACCACCGAGTGTGTCTTTCTTCTTTCTTCGTGGATTTCTGGCTATCAACCAGCGGCATGTGGCCAAAAGTTATTAAGACAAGGATCTTATCATTCTACAATCTATATAAGCGTCATAAAATTTGTCTCTTAGAAAAAGTGAGCACACTATCTTCATATTTTTCATTCATTTGATAAGAGATCTGAGGTTTGTAAAATCTTATTTTTATCGGAAAGAGTTTATTAAAGCTGCGTTTGTTGGTGAAATGCATACTGTTAAAATATGGTGATGGTTAGGCTCGCTTGCCATTTGCCATTTGGCACCTCCCTCCCTTCTTCTTCGTGGGCTGTTCACGGTCTATAATTTTCCTCTGAATTTATTGTCAGTTCCAGGGTGGGTCCCACTCACTTTGTCAAAGGATATGATTTGCTTGATAAGAGACACAAAGCACCTGCGATACTGTACGAAAATATGCTTAAGGTTCCAGATCGCCAGTTGACAGCTAATTGTCTAGCCTGCTCATGCCATGGATACCAGGCAGTGCTGGTACCTCATATAGCTTGACTGATTGTTGGCACCATGTAGCTTCACAAATCTTATACTACCCAGTAGTTCATTTTAGTGGTTTTTAAGGATTATAGCTTAAGTTGAACTTCATAATCTGAAAAATAACTATTCTATCATGGGTCGTCGATGTGCAAATATCATGCGGTGTCAATGGCAAAAAGTTCAGCCAAGAAAGATCGATGTATAATCGGCAGTCTGGAAACTTAGTTCACATTCAGTCGACTATTACACCGCACCAACCAACACCCATTTGCTCGTGGAGCCGTCGGTATATATTGAAAAAAGGGAGAGATGTGTAACAAGGATCTATTCTGAAACTCTCGGCGTACTCCACCCCAGGCGCCAGGGCCTTGGATGAGGGAAGAAGGAGCTTGCCATGATAGAACAGTTGGGTTTTTTCCCAATGGCGCTATATGAATGAACCAGGGTATCGATGGTAGAGAGATTTGATACCGACTTTCTCGACGAGGTCATGGAGTCTCATGGCAAGGGCCTAGTGCCCTTATTGCCATTAGGATTGGTCGGGTCTCGAGCCACCTTGCGCATAGGTAGTGCTAACTGGCCACGGCGTATGAGTAGGAGGGGAGTACTCATGACGCACCTCAGACAGCGCCCGGGGGACCCCACTCGATCGATTACAAGTTAGGGCTCCAGCACACCACACACAGACAAACATCTCCACAGCAGCCAACCTTTCAAACTTGTTTTGATGGCCGAGCCATACACGATTGACCCATAATCTACTTAGACCTTATAGGGCTTTATTTATCATTAGTAAAGACTTTCTATCAGCTCACCCGTTTATTACCAGAATGCATTGTAATAAATTTAGTGCTCTTTGACAGTATACTCTTAAAATCGACACTGTGGTTTCCCCCATTGAGGCGACTATCCAAGAGTAGACCAAGAAATCTAGCGAATTTCAAGGTATTGGGTGGTCTGTCTAGAGTTAGCCTGATGTTCGGCTTATTCCTAAGTGAAAAAATAAACCCCAACTCTTTCTGTGGAAAACTTAAAACACACGGAGAGCCCCAGTTATGGAATATATCCTGTGCCCACGGTGGTTACAAATTGACGAGATCTTTCATTATTGATTGGATGACCATAATGCACAATCATGGTACAGCGAGTATTCGAGGAGGAGCTGGAAGAGTCATTAATCATGAATGAAAATAATGGTGGTGACAAGACATTTCCTTGTGGGGACCCCGTTGCCGGGACAAAAATGTCCCAAAAAGTAACATGTCGGAAAATAATCCCTGCCCAAAAGGTCCTGCCAAAAAATGAAATTTTGAATAAAAAAGGCAAGTCGATCATAATCCAAATAGCATAAAGTTTTGCTGTAGTAGCGCGCATCATCGCCATGTCATGCGTAGGCTTTGTCTATATCTTAAAAAATACTGAAATCAAAGAATCTTTTTGGCAATTGCCTCTTGAAATATGAATGTCCAGCTGTACTAGTTGATCCAGAGTTTGGCGTCCCTTGGAAAACGCACTGCTCATCAACTAGCAAATTGATGAATTTAAAAAAGCAATAGAATGACTGTTAACAATTCTTTCCAATTGCCCATGCAGATACGGCAAACTTGTCGATGCAATGGAGGTAGCGAGATGGCCAAATTCTGGGATTAACCTACTGTAAATCTAGACGATATGGGCGAAGTGCCTAGAGTTTGAAAAAGGTGCGCTTTCCAAAATTCATGTACACTTCTAGCAACTTAATACATGTCCTCATGATTAAGATGCTTTATCATTATACGAATCTCATCGGGCCTGGGGAGTTCCTTACAGGCTTCTAGGCTCGGACAAGCTACATCCATTGTAAGATCTTTTTGTAATCAAAGTCATCTCTATGAAAGTATGGGTTGCAGCTCAGCCGCTTCTGATGTCAGGAATTGCGGGATAATCATGTGCCTGAGCCTGCTTGTATGAGAGAACTGCCTATCTCAAGGTGAATCTAAATGTTACTTGTGAATGCATGTGATTTTGCCAAGATTTTTTTCTTATTATTGACTTACTGATAGTGGCCAAACCCCTGATAATTGGTATTACTATTAATGTAGAGACAAAGTTACACCAGAGTCTCTTTGTGATTGTCTTTGTTCTCTACGAGCCCTAGTCGTTGCTTGTTTGTATTGCAAAAGTTCTCATTGTGATGTTACTTTGCAAGACTAAGGCTTATTGGTCAGCACAGCGCCCTGCGGCAAATGGTATCCGCATGAACTCTATGCTTTAACTCTATCTGTCGAAGTTTAGAATGATAGCAAGATGCTTCTATAATCGAATTCTGAATAGTTTACTTATCAATCAATGGTTTCTCCAAAGTTTGGAGCTTGGACACTCCTTGAGAAGGGCGACCCAGTCTGCCTTTTACGATTAAATTTAGGTGCGAGGCGTCTCACTGTGTCACATGAATATTTAACAAAATAGGAAGTGATCGAATTCCCAATTAGTTCAAATGGTGCCATAGGCACTGGCTGCTTGAGAAAGAGCCCAGTGATAAGTCATAAGCCAAATTACCGTTGTATTACAGCCTACCGCGGCGGGCTACCCATCATTCAAGAAGGACCAGATCAGACTCCTTAATCAACTTAACACTTGCCTACCTCTACCATTCTACCTGCAGGGACATCATAACGATAAGAGCATTAAACTCACCTAAAATTACTTTATTTATGGCAGACCTATTCTGAACGAGCAAAAGCTCATCATAATATTTCCACTTGATCAGGGGGACAATAAACCAATGCATGTTATTGATTTTTACTTCTGTCTACATGCGACAAAAAATCAAAGTAGAAACCAATATTCACTTCAGTGAAAGGGAGGCTTTGGTGGATGTACATGGGTAGGGGTGGAGGCGGCTCAACCCACCCTCTCCGATCTTCCATACACCGATGGTAGTCCTCAGCAAAACAACCCGTCTAGACGAGGTGAGTTAAGTGCGTTCTTGTAGGACTATAATATTCGTGGAGCATATCACGTCGGCTTAATCTGTGGTCATTTACTTAGAGCTAAGATTCGAAAAGGTCCATGTATAATGGTTAACGCGCAGAATACTGTTGTATGGGGTTTAGAAGGCCTTGTCCGCGGTTTAATTTTCTTCTTATGGGAGGGAGTTCGTCCCCTCTCCCTCGCTACCAGGGGCCTCCCATGTGGTATTTTTTAGGACAGAGCCTCCATGTCCTGCGCTCGCAGCCAAGGTAGACGCTGGTGGAGATGATCTGTTCCGAGAAATCAGACCAAACACCCGGCGAAGTCTAGCAGAAGACGCCTGGACGAGAAAGTGTGATCCAGACTGGATTGGTATCATCCTCTGTATGATGCTGCCGTTTAGGTGATTCAGCAATTTGTGAATTGGATATTTATACAAGTCTTATTTGATATTAATTGTTAGCGTTTCTTTAACGCAGCAGATCTTCATCATAGCGGCAAGTTCGATTGATTGCCATTTCAATGGAAGTGTTGTTAGTTGCTAATGAAGAGTAGGAAGTATGGGTTTGCTGGTCAAACCTTCAACTTTCCTCTTGGCTTCACGGTAATAACACATGTCCTCTCATGAATGCTAATAATTTCAGCCTCTTCTCAAGCTGCTGCACTCTGAAGAGCCAGATGATGGGGACCTCCACAGTTAGCACATTGAGAGCTTACTTCAGTTACTACAGCAGTGTCATGATCTCCAGCACATTACCGCAAGTAAATTACTAGTGCTCTCTCATGCATTGCAATGTGGTGTGTCCAAATTTTGGCATCTATTACAGGCATAGGTTTTGAATGTAAGGTCGCACCGTGGACACGTTGATATCCAAACGAGTGTACATACTCAGGAATTTTACTTGAAGCCCAAGTAAAAAGCACAATCCAATTTAATAGTTGCAAACTCTCGTCTTTTTTGGTCATTGCAGTTCAGTCCACCACGCTTTGGGCCCCCACATTTTCCGAATTTTGCTTCCTCCATTGTCCTCAAATCCTGCTAAAATACTCCCTTGAGGTATGGGCCAAATGGGGTAGTAAGTAACCTTCAAATCATCGAATATGCATCAGATTTAAGTAGGTCCCCAATCCTGAGAGGGAAAGCCCTTTTAAAGGAGGCCACCATATCGCAACATCCGGATAAAATCAAAATCGCCAGTCCACTCGACCACCACAGGACTGTTTGATGATGAAGGGGCTCACATTCAAAAGCGATTGATTTCATTCACGCATTGACAGCAACACCTGCAATCTTGGAGGGATTGAAAAGAATCGTTCTCGTGTCAGTAGTAGGGGGGTTCTGCTGTGCAAGGCTTTGCATTAGTTGATAGGAGGAGTCAGGGTCATCCCCCCTCCTAGAGGAGGAGGAGGGGTAGCCATGGAAATCGCTCCATAATGGGTATCAGGGACTAAGTCAGACACCTGGGCCCGTTTGCGTTGTAGGGACCACCTCGCGAAACAAGCTTCCGCACATGGTGAGCAGGCTCTGACATTGGCGATCGACTCACCGCCAACATGTGGAAGCTCTTTGGACGCCCAGTCGTGTACAAATCGCAGGCTGGGCCATTAAGCCGCAAACCCAGAAGCAAACTCACTCATGGCTAGGCTCTCACCAAAGAAACACCTTTGTACGCTCAACATAAAGAGCAAATTTGACTAAACATAGTGTTACCTGACCCACCACTGGTGACCCTCGGAGTTCGAGCTCCAGTAGCATGAGCTCGCTCCCTAAAGCCTGGCTACCTGCACCATCGCGTGCCTCCGAATGGTTCTGCAGGTGGAACAGGAGTTCCTCTACGGAATAGGTTGACAAATCTATCACCTGACCTCCTCTCTCTGTGTCCGTCAGCGACCTACTCAACAACCCCAATTAACAACCACCTTACAAACTCTCAATCCTGATAGCGAGTGGCGCTCCTTTCACAAGAACACCACCGGACGGCATACTCCCTCCGAGATATCAAATACATACAATCTACCCTCGCCGCGCCAAAACACACAACACCTGCCGCCAGATAACTGCGTTCAGTTTTCCCAGCGGTTCAATTTCAAAACGGCTCCTCCTTGCTCATCATAAAAACCCATAAGCAAGTCTAGCCTCGAAGCTGATAAATACTGCGCCAGCGACAGAACACAGAGCAAATTTCAATAAAACCCCTCCCCCCCACGTCTCTCACCCTGGAGTCCTCGGGACACAGGCGCCGAAATTAACAACCGCCTTGATGGCTAGGGCAGCCCCGACCATTCACCGTCATATCCCTATGCAACGTGAACGCGGACGGAAACTACAGCTTAACACCGTCCAACCTACAGCCGCACCGCTCCCCGACCCCAGGTAGCTACCGGGTGGCAGTGCGAGCCCCCATGTTCCCTGGCCGGAAAAGGCAACCGCGGGACTAATAGCGCCGCTCTCTCGCGTCATACGGTGAGCGTTTCCATGATACAATCATTCAGTGGCACAAGCCACTAGAAGCTGACATGGGTTTTCCTGGGCGATGATGCGACAGCAACCAATCCTGGGAAGAGATCATTATGCACCATTGGCTTCATAGTGGACCTTAAACGGAGTCACTAGATACACAGTCTGGGGCCCGCAGCTCGCTTCGTCGGCCCTTGTTCGCGCCCCTCGATCTACACAGTGCTGCACAACAAAAATGCGCCTATTGAGTATGCTCAGGATTCCTTGCGACGAAAGCCAATCTAATGTGGCAACAAAACACCGCCCCACACACTGTCACACACCAGAATGGACTGGTCTACTCCGTGAAGGCCCTTGCACCAGGACCGTTCTGCATTGCCAAGGCAGAGTTGAGCACCATGAGGGAGCTCGAGAATCATACGCCCTTCAGCAGCCAGTGGCCTCCCCCCTGCACTTTGTACGGAAGAAAAGACGTGATTGGCGCCCTGTGGTATTATCGCCATCTTCAACACAGGAACGCGCCGTGACCGCTACCTCTACCACACCTCCACTACTCACACGCGTAACTCTCAGCTGTGCACAATCTTCTCCCAAGATTCGACCTTTGGTCCGAACATACCACCAGCTTCCCATCGCCAAGAAGACACCTGAAGACATGCTGTAACACCACCCTTTGGACTATACGAATTTCTTCGAATGCCGTTTAGGCCGCCGCAACGCGCCAGACCTTCAGTGGATCAGGGGATTAGTCTACCCGTGGATACATGGGTGTTTCGTCTACATCGACGACATCTCATCGTAGCAAGCGTCGTGGGAGCACATAAAGGACCTCTAGCCCTCTTCGCCCGCCCTGCAGGAAGGCCGGAGTTGTATCACTCCTGGGAAGAGGTCTGTTTGAGTCACTTCTTTACTTCTTATGCCAGACAATCACGCAGGATGGGATCACCCAGCTCAGGAGAAGGTCAGCAGCATCAGGCAGTTCTTCAAACCAACAACCATAGAGATCAGCTTCGGAAAGTACTCGGTATGATAAATTTCTTCAGGAGGTTCATTCCCCAAGTTGTGCACCCCTACTGGCGACAATCCCAATCCAGTTCAAGAACGCGGCAAAGACATTATCTGAGAACCCACTGAGGCGACCAACGCTTCGAAATAAAGCAAAGATGCATTAGCTCGGCAACCCTCCTCAACCACCCACAACAGCGTGCTTGCTTGAGACTTTGCGAAAGTTATGGCTTCGCCGGGCCTTTCACTTATGTCTCATGTTTGTCGCATACAGCGCTTACCGTGGCGGTGGGATGCAGAGCGCGATCCGGTAGCCGTGTGTAAGCATCATCGCATACTCTCTGGACCAGCACGACAGCTGTTGTTCTGTGGCTTGTGTCTTAGGAATTGCGTGGGCACACAATCTCAAGAATGAACAAGTGTGGCGTTCGGCCGCGCAAGCATGCAACACCTCTCTTCACGTTTCTATGTTTGTATGATCTGCATGCAACCGTAGTAAACCTAGGGCACTTATGTTCAGAAGACTTCGGTACCTTCTGGTTATTTCAGAGCGTGCCAGTGGGGTCATAGCCTGGCATCTGCAGTACCAGCTGGTACCGAGGGGAGGATCTCGTTTCCTCTCTGTGAAGCTGTAGGAGAGGAAGGGGCCATCACGTACATCCTCCAAGTAAGTAATTTCGGCCTTGATGTATTATCATGGATAGGGGGCATACCCCTGCCAACTAGGATAATCTGTCAGCAAGCCATTCCCTTGATCCTATGTGGCTGGGAAACCCAGTTTATGATGATTCTTTACCAGTGCAATACTCCTCTGTGCCAGGGAGCGGTGTAGTCAAAAGTAGATGGGTGAGCGCGCTGAAGACAGTCGCGGACTTCCTGGAGTCTGTGTGTATGACCCACATGTCCTTCCCTCAGGAAGCGTTGAACAGTGCTCTGATAGCAACTGCCTCTTGCATGTAGCGAGGAGGACGTTGTCTGTTACCCTCAGGGATTTTGTGATCCCTTGCTGCGAAGCGGCGAGCAGTGTGGGTCAGGGACTCGACTGATACATCCCTTGTAATTGTTATGCTCCCGGAGGGGTGATGGTTGCGAATGAACCTATGGTTTCTGCCTTTAGGCTAGGTATACAATATTCGTCTTTTTTTACTATGAAGTCTCATGACCAAGAACTCTATCGACGTTTGTGCCCACGGCGGAGCTTCGGACAAAAGTCAGGTGTGAGGGGATAGTCCATGCCTGCCAGTAGAACTTTTGAGCTGATGGTGATTAACAACATGCTGTGTGAGAGAGCCAGGAGTTGTTTGCAAACAGCTCGTTATTTGTTCTAGGGTCTGGACTATCTCGTATTAGGTTGTGTTCCGGGGAAAAGCCAGGATGACTTTGATAAGAATTGTGCTGCCATTGATCCCAATTCGTGAGGCCAAGGGAGAAGGTTTGCCTCCACTAGGAGGTGAGGACTTCGCCACCTTGGGAACTCAGAATGACCTAGCCAGCTCGTTTTGGAGCTGTATCCAGTGGTCTTATGGTTTCTCTTAATGCCCAATCAGAGCGAGGGTGGCATATTACAGGCCTGACAGAATCGCACAGTAGAAGATCTTAGTTTACTCTGTGTCTGGCCCCGTGCGTTCTTCCCCCCAACTCATTGCTACTCATGACAGCAGTCTGATTTTGTTCGGCAGCAGGCACTGGGACCTCCTTGTGGAAGGCAGGAGGGTCCGGTCTGATCTTACCCCAATGTAGGAGGTAGTCTGAACCCACTCAAGCGTTCCATTCCTGGATTCAGAATGTGCCTGAAACTTCGCGGTCTCGGAGCAGGCTTGATTTGGCGTTGCAGAGTCTGTCCTGCACACTCCTCAGATACCGGTCCATTACAACGCTGGGCTTTGTTAGGGCCGTATGGCCATGGACGTGATAGCAAGATCGTCTTGCATAGGAGATGTATTTACACCCCACGGGAGGTAAGTTGAGATACAGGAACATTTTAAAGTATTCAAAAAAGGGATGGACTGAGAACACAACCATGTGATTTCATTCTCTAGGCATGTGCATGATATAAGGTGATCTTGGAATTTGACTCTCGGCTGTTAGTAAAGGTAGTCACCTATCCAGCAAGAGCTTACCGTTGATTCCTTTTGGAATCCGGCTCTCTGAATGGCAAGAGGACGGTGCGACCAGGTCATCGCTCCAGTCAAGGAAAGATATACTGCCCACAGAATGTGCCGGCTATTGTGCTCAAGAGCGTGGCTATGCTCGTTGCGCGGTGCTCATGACCCTAGGGAAAATGGAGGGTTCATGTGGGGGTCCAATTTTCCATCGGAATAACCGGTCAGTACCATCCTCTCGGCAGTATTGGCCAGACAGCGAGGAGCGAGATGGGCGGTATTCCCGGTCTTGGGAGGGTATGGTGGAAACTATAGTGATCCCTCTTCCAAAACTCTGGGGTAGAGGGAAGTTTCCCAGGATCTTGTTGAGAGTTCCAGGAATTGTAGCTCACCTACCAGTCACAGGTGGAGAAAATGATGGGAAACGAGAATCGTCAGAGCTCGGGGCTGGTTAAAACTGGCTTATATGCGTCCTTAGTCCCCAGAGAAAAAGATAACGTCGAGATCGGTCAGCTGCCCTTTCTCTTGATGTGAGCAAGTCTGTATGGTTGTCGGCGTCTTGTCTTGCCTCAGTTCGGCTGGCAGGCGCGCGACCGTTGTCGCAGAGAACCGTTGCACCAGTCTGTTGGCTATGACTGGGGGTCATGTGCGTGGCATCTCGGTGGCGAGCAAGTGGTGGCTGCTTGACACGTTGCATAGCTCTGGAGTGGTGTACGGTGATCGAAGGCTCACATATTCTAGCCATGTGGCCAGTTCCTTGGCATCCTGACAGCATCCCTTAGGAGGGTAGGTGTCGGGGGTGTTATCTTTGCCTTCGGAAAAGTTGCGGCACATCTTAACCTGTGGTGACCTCCCCTATCTAGTCATTGAAGTACCAGCGTCTTTGTGACTCCTGACCAGGCGACAGTTTTGGATTGCGTCAGGAGCCTGCCTAATCAATGGCATTACAAGTCTGGTTGTAGCACTTCCACATTTTCGCTGTGTGGGTTCATTGCTCTTAGGACAGGGGCCAGTGCCCCCCCCGCTCTGAACGCCGCAGGGCCTTGGCTGTTTCCATCTCTTGGATTCGTCGTGGTATTTCGCTGGGCACTATCCAGAGAGTATTTATAGCTGTGCATTAATGGTCACTAGGACGGTGTCAATCGCACGCCAGCCAATCCCCTCCACCCGAGTCGAGTTGGCCAGGGTGAGGTCTAGGGACCCCTCTTGACATGCATTGGCTCTGGCTGTGAGGAGAGCAATCTCGGGGAATGTCTCAAGCACGTGGCTATGTGATGGCAGCCGTCATCCGGGCCCTGCAGGGAGCCAGGATGGGGTGGGTGCATTGAAGTCTCCCCATAGTGATCACTCGGTCGTGTGGCAGGAAGCCAGACTGGCTGATGCTAAGCTACTACAGTGTGGCGGCTGTACACATTGTACCAATTCAGGGGCCCCCTCTGCCATCTGAATCTCTGATGGCAAGAGATTAACCTCTTCACAGTGCGGGCATCGGCTATTGTGGAGCAGGAATTGTTGCTTTGACCAGGGTGATAAGGCCCCGGCCAGCTGACAAAAGCGAAAGGGCCTCCCTGACCCTCCTACGAGGAAGGAAGCAGCCCTCCAAGCCGAAACGGCGTATCTCCGACAAACAGGAGTTACCACCACGTAAAACAAGGGCAGAGGAACAAAAGGAAGAAAGGTGCCAAACAGCACCACAAGTCTTCCCCAACAACCGAAGATGCTCTTCGATGAGGGGGACATGTCGATCCAGGACCAAGGAAAAGGCGGAGAAGGTAGGCGAGGTCGCCATGACGACATTGAAAAAGGGGAAGGAAGATGGAAAGGGCCAAAACAGCCCAATCCTCTCCCTCACCCCAGGTCGAGACTCCCCTCCCCACTCCAACCCAGGCTATGCCCTCACAGGCAGAGCCTAGCCAGGCTGATTCAGTGCCAGAAACTGAATCAGAACTAGCTGACCCTGCCCAGGCAAGGCCAGCCAGTGCACAGAAACAGCCTGGCCCGAGAAAAGCCCAAACACGTCGAGTCAGAGCTATCAAAGACTCTCCACCCCCCAGTGGACCCAGGGATAGCCTGACAGCCGAAGGAGACCCCTCAAGCAGTGAGGATTTCACAATGGAGTTGTCAGACTCCGACTGTCAATCCGAATAAGACGATGTCTCTGATGTAACTATCAATTAGTAACATCATGGCACGCAATCTAAGTATTCTGCAGTGGAACATCTGTGGCTTCTCCTCAAGGAGTGCCATCCTCCACGCAATAGTGCGATCAAGGAGCATTGACATCATCATGCTCCAGGAGACATTATCAGCGGAACCTGTTCGCTTCTCCGGGTATCACGTCTATGCGCTGCCACGTACTAATGGCAAAAGAGGCCTGATCACCCTGGTCAAAGCAACAATTCCCTGCTCCGCAATAGCCGATGCACTGCACTGTGGAGAAGATGTTGAATCTCTTGCCGTCGAGATTCAGCTGGCCGGGGGGCCCCTGAAATTGTACAATGTGTACAGCCGGCCACACTGTAGTAGCTTAGACATCAGCCAGGTATGTGCTTCTGCAGCACACAACCGAGTGATAATAGGGGGAGACTTCAATGCACACCACCCATCCTGGCTCCCTGCAGGGCACCGGATGCAGCTGGCTATCATATAGCCAACATGCTTGAGACATTCCCCAAAATCGCTCTCCTCAATAGGCAGGAGCCAACGCATATCAAAGGAGGGTCCTAGACCTCACCCTGGCCACTGCGACTCTGGTGGAGAGGATTGGCTGGCGTGCGATGAGACCGTCACTAGTGACCATTATGGCACTATAACAACCCTCATGGATAGTGGCCCAGCCGAAATACCACGACCGAATCCAAAATGGAAAAACAGAGACAAGGCCAACTTGCAGGCGTTCCAGAGCGCCTTGGCCCGTTTGTCTGAAAAGCAATGAACCCACACAAAGCGAAAATGTGGAAGTGCTACAAGCCAACTTGTAAATGCCATTGATGAGGCAGCCTCACTGACCATAAACCCAAACTCGGCCTGGGTCTAGGAGTCACAAGGAGCCTGGTACTTCAAAGACGAGATTAGGGAGGGCAACCACAGGGTAAATATGTGCCGAAAACATTTCCGAAGGCAAAGAACCCCCACAAACTACCCCTAAGAGGCTTCAGGGAGCCAAAGGAGACTGCCAGCAGAGAGGCAGAAAAAGGCTGGAATGGTGTGAGTCCTCGATCACCATACCCCCCTCTCAGAGCTATGGCAATGGGTTTAAGCGAGCCACCAGCCACTCAGCCCTGAGATGCACGCACCCACGACCCCCAGTCAGAGGCAAACAGACTTGTGCACAAGTTCTCTTCGAGAACGAGTAGCAACAGCCTGCCAGCCGAACTGAGGGCAAGACAAGAACGCCTACAACCAGACAGACTTGCTCACATCAGAGAGAGGGCAGCCGAACCCGGTAACTCAGATGTTATCTTTTCTCTGAGGGAACTAAGAGATGCATATTAAGCCAGTTGCAACACAGCCCCGGGCGATGACAGGATCTCGTACCCCATCATTTCCCACCTGGGACTGGTAGGTGAGCTTGCATTCCTGCAACTCATCAACAAGTCCTGGGAAACTTCCACTCTACCCCAGACCACGGCAGCCACCCTGAAGCCTTACGTGCCTCCGGGTGGCAAAAGAAAACCCCGAGCACAGGATGACACTGTCATGCCTGCTGCCAAAGATGGTGGACAAGACAGAAAAAGCATGTACAAACATGTCTGTCCACCAGATCGTCCAACAGATGGACTCTCGTTGCGGGCCCCCTCCAGGCCAGCACCCCAGCCCGGGAAAGGGCCCTCTGAGCACTCCTCAGATGACCCCACTGACTGAATCAGGAGCACCAGCTGAACCAGCCGAAACAGCTGGTGCCCCCACGAGCAAGCCCCAAAGCCGAAAGGGCGGTCCGAAACGTCCGAGGCCGGAGACCGACTCTGATGGCGAGTCTGGACCCCCTAGGCATTACCCGCAATTCAAGGTCCCCGTCAAACCCGAAGGCTTCGACAATGCCTACCAAATGGTGAGGGCATTGGAGAGCCAGCGCAAAATCCGGCTGTCGATCCGGGTTGCGCGAGATCAGGGCATGATCATCATCAAGCCACCCTTTGTTTCTGCAGGAACAAAGGAGCTAAAAGATGGAGGAAAGTGAGCCTCTCGCCACTGAATCCCCAGAGATGGGGCTTACTTGGCTTCTCAGTCCTCTTTCGATGTGGAGGGGAAGATCATCTCCTATGCGACGATCTCGCTATCATCCCACTGGACCACAACTGCCTAAACCCAAAGCCCAGCGTTGTCTGGACCTGGTATCCGAGGAGGTTGCAGGACAGGACTAAAGATCTCTGCAGCCAAATCCAAAGCCATGGCTCTGAGACAGAGGGGTCAAAAGGGCCCAAATCTGAAAATCCAGGGAATGGACTTGGAGTGGGGCCAGGACTACCTCTACCTTGGGGTAAGGATAGACTGGGGCCCTTCCTTCTGCAAGGAGGTCCAGCACCTGCTTGACCGAACAAAGCAAGACTGTCTGTCATGGAGCCATAGTGCACAGAGTACTAAAATCATTCTATGTACATGCTGTCAGCCATTGTAGACTCTGCCTCCCTCGCTCGATTGGCATAAAGAAATTAAAGACCGACTGGAGTAGCCCAATCGAAGCCGCCAGGGTCATTCTGGTGCCCAAGGGGGGCAAAGTCCTCAACCCTCCTAGTGGAGAAACCTTATCCCCTTGGCTCACAATGATCAACAGCAGCACAATTCTTACAAAGGTCATCCAGGCTCCCAGAACACAGCCTAAGAAATAAAATGTCGACGCCTAGAACAAGAAACGAGCTGTTTGAAAACACTACTGGCTCTCTCCCCACAGCCAGGGGTTAAACACCATCAGCTAAGAACCCTCGTGCCAAGGCATGGACTCCCCTCACCTACTTTGTCGAAGCTCCGCCGTGGCACAACCTCGATAAGTTCTCGGTCATGCAAAAGCGAATTTGTATGCCTAGCCTAAAGGCAGAACCCGAGGTCATTGGACCTAACCTCCTCCGGGGGGGCAGAACATTTACATGGATGGATCAGTCGATCCCTTGACCCCATGCAGGCCGCCGGCTTCGCAACAAGGGATGCCACAAATCCAGAGGTAACAGACAACGCCCCCCTCGCTACAGGCAAGCATTGCTTCTGGGAGCATGGCCACCTTTCCGTGAGGAAGGACACTGGTCACACACAGACTCCAAAGGAGCCCGACTGTCTTAAAGCGCCACCCACTACAATATCTACCTTCTGACCTTCAGGGGTATGCCCCTAATCCCATGATAATACATCAGAGCCGAAAATTACTTAGTAGAATGTACGGTGGGACGGCCCAACTCCTTCCTCCTGCATTCACAAGAGGAAACGGGGATACTCCCTCGGCAGCTGGTCCCCAGATCCCACAGGTATGACCACTGGCACTCTCTGAATAAACACAGAGGAAACCGAATTTCATTTGCACGAATGCGCCTAGGTTACCACTGTGCATGGCAGATTATACAAACCATAGAAACGTGAAAAGAGGTGTTGCATGTATTGCGGCGAAGAACGCCACACTGACATTACTTAGAGAATTGCGTGCACACGCAATTCCAGACAAAGCCCGAAAGAAAACCGCTTTCTTGCTGGTAAAGAGATTATGCGAGATGCTTTACACCAGGGCTACAGAGCGCCTGCTGCAACCCCCACGCCACGGAAAAGCACGAGGTAAAGACAAACAAATGAGACAGCCATAAAAAGCTGACACGGGCCGGGGGGAAGCCAGAACTTCGAAATCTCAAGCAAGTAAGCAAGCAAGCATCGGCTAGGCTCTCCCCAAAAGAACACCTTTGTAAGCTCCACAAATAAAGAGCCAATTTGACGACCGTAATGTTTACCTAAACCTACACCGTTGTCCTGAAGGGACCCAGTTACCCATTACCACGGTCGGTCAACCTAACAGCAATACTAAGGGGAAGAGGGGGCAGTTTCCGTCCTCTATCCTCCCAATGAAGCCTGGGTACGCTCTCCAGTCCCAAAAGAGGATCGAGTTATGTGTACGACACCCCTTACCGCCATATTTGCTTGGTGCGAAGGACGGTAAACCGATGCCCCCCCCCCAGGCGAATACGGGAGCCCACAAGGGTACTCCGGTAGGCTCAGGGAAGTCACATGAAAGACGATAAATTTAGAATAAAGGAAAAGTGCCCCAAAGGACGCCCCAGACTACTGGGCCTCCCTAGCCAGGGGTCAATGCCCGTAAGGGCTACCCTGGTGTAGAAGAGAGCTGCGGTCTGAGGTGGGGAGCTGACTACGCCTACAGTAGTCTCGTGTGACCTGCAAAACAAGGCACTGAAGGTGCAGGCAAAGCACAAAGTGCTGAAAAAGATCTGAAAAAATCAGAAATTTTCTTTCCGTAAATTACGTTAAAAAAAATCAGAAGCAATAGCGCCGAGCGAGACAAGAGGACCCGGACACCAGGGTAGTTCCTGTGGCACAAGTCTATTGCTTCTGCGTCTGGAAAAGGTCCGAGCTGTTCAAAGTCTCAAACAGGAGTAAAAAAACAATAAATTTATTAAAAAAAAAAAATAAAAAATAAAAAATAAAATTAAATTTTTTCTTTCTTTGTTGGATTTCTTGGCTATCAACCAGCGGCATGTGGCCAAGGTTATTAAGCCAATGGATCCTATTTATTCTGTCAATCTATATAAGGTCATAAAGTTTTGTCTCCCTTAAAAAAGTGATTACTTTACTGATTATTTTTCGTCATTTGATAATATATTCAACATTGAAAAATTTTTATTTTTTTCATTTGGAAATAATTTTTTAATCTTTTGTCTGTGTTTTGTTATATTTCTTACAGACTGTGAGGATATGGGTAAGGGTGAGGTATGTGTTACATTTTGTGACATCTTGGGGGAAAACTTTTTTAAATATAGGGAGTGAGGTGGGTTTAATCTTGAACTTTTGACCCAAAAGGGCGGGCCAACACCACCTCCTCCCTTCTCTCCTTCCTGGGGCTGTGTCCCACAGTTCTATGTTTTGTTTTATTTTGTTTGTGAGTTGGAGGTTGGTCCACTCACTTTGCCACAGGAGATGTTTTTTGCTTTTATAAGAGACCAAAACACCTGAGATCTGTACGGACTATGCTAAGGCCCCAGACATCTTTTACCCGGGCTAATTTGTCAGCCTGCTCATTGCCTTTGGATACCAGAGTGGCTGGTACCCATATTAGCTTGATTGATTTGTTTGGCACCATGTAGCTTACGAATGATATTCCCCAAAAAGTTCATTTTTGGGGGGTTTCTAATGATTTAAATGGCTTTAAGTGAACTTAATGAATCTGAAAAAATTACTATTCTATCGTGGGTCGTCGATAGTGCAAAATCAATGGCTTTATCAATGGCAAAAAGTTCAGCAAGAAAGATCGATGTATGATTCGGCAGTCTGAACTTTAGTTCACATTCAGTCGACATTACACCCGCACCCACGCACTCTTCTGTTTTGGGAGCCGTCGGTTTTTATATGTAAAAAAGGGAGATGTTTAACAAGGATCTCTCTGAACCTCTGGCGTACCTCCACCTCCGGCGCCATGGCCTTGGCTGATGGAAGCAGGGCTTCCATGATAGAAAAATTGGGAGTTTCCCATGGCGCTATATTTGACTGAACCAGGGTATCGTTGTAGAGAGATCTATACCGACTTTCTCGACGAGGTCGTGGATTTCTCGTGGAAAAGGGCCTAATGCCACTATTGCCATTAGGGTGGCTCGGGTCTCGAGCCACCTTTGCGGCATAGCTCAGAGCAAAACTGGCCCGCGTCTGAGTCGGAGGGGAGGTACTCCTGACTCCACCTCAAGACGCTCGACCGAGTGAAACTTCAGGGCTCCAAGACACACACGCAAACAGGCATTCTGCACAGCATCCAAATCTTTCAAACTTGTTCTCGATGCCGAACCATACACGTTTGGACCCATAATCTACTTTTAGACCTAATCAGGCTTTATATACCATTAAAAAAGACTGTCTATCAGCTCCCCATTTATTACCGAAATGCACTTTAATAAATTTAGTGCTCTTTGACATTTATTCTTTAACTGACCAATGTGGTCTTTCCAATTTAGTCTACTATCAAAATGTAGACCTAAAAATTTAGCAGAATTTTGAATAGGTATTGGGTGGTTGTCTAGAGTTAGCCTTTGATGTTCGCTTCCTCCTACGTAAAAAATTCCCCCAAATACTCTTTCGAATGGAAAACTTAAAACCCCACTGGAGGCCCCAGTTATGAATCATATCCAGTGCCAATTGGATGCGATTTGCTGAGATTCTGCATTATTGCTGAAGGCCATAATGCACAATCATCAGCGTACAGTGAGTATTTAAGATTCCGAGGGGGAGCTGGTAAGATGTCATTGATCATACATAGAAATAATGTTGGTGACAAGACATTTCCCTTTGTGGGACCCCGTTTGCCTGGACAAAAATGTCCGAAAAAGTGATATTGTCAGAAAATAATTTGACAGCAAACGTTCTGTCAGAAATGAAATTTTGAATAAAGCAAGGCAAGTTTCCACGTAATCCAAAAGCATAAAGTTTTCTGAGTAGGCCATATCGCCATGTCATGTCGTAGGCTTTTTCTATATCTAAAAATACTGAAATCAAAAATACTTTTTTGGCAATGGCCTCTTGAATATGACTGTCCAGCTTTACTAGCTGATCGAGAGTTTGGCGTCCCTTGCGGAAGCCGCACTGCTCGTCAACTAGTAAATTACTGGAATTTAGAAAATGCAATAGCCTACTGTTAACAATTCGTTCCATGACCTTGCATAAGCAACTTGTCAACGCAATTGGGCGGTAGGAGATGGCAAGTCTGGGATTACCCCCTACTTTCAATTATGGAATGATGTGGGCAAAGTGCCATAGTTTTTTTTTAAAAGTGTGGCTTTTCCAAAATTTTATTGTACACTTCTAGCAACTTAATCATGTCATCATGATTAAGATGCTTCATCATCTCATATCGAATCTCATCGGGGCCTGGGGATGTTCCTCTACAGGCTTCTAGGGCTCGGACAAGCTCATCCATTGTAAGATCTTTATTGTAATCAAAGTCATCTCCTGTGGCAAAGTGAATTGGTTGCAGTTCAGCCTCTTCTTTGATGGTCAGGAAGGTAGGATGGTAATTAGCTGAGCTGCTTGTATGAGAGAACTGCCTGGCGAATGCATTAGCAATGTCTCTAGGTGAATCGAAATTAGTGCCCTCTTCAATGATGTTATTGATTTTGGCGAGTACATTAGCAATGTCTTTAGGATTGTCAAAATTGGTTCCCTCATGAATGATGTTTTTAATTTTACAAGATGTTTTGTTCTTATTGATTTTTATTTAAAAGTGGACCAAACCTCTGATGTTTTTGTATTGCTATTGATTGTAGAGACAAAGCTCCGCCAGGAGTCTCTTTTTGCTTGTCTTATTACTCTACGAGCCCTAGCTCTTGCTAGTTTGTAATTGCAAAAGTTCTCATTTGTGATGTTATTTTTGAAAAGCCTGTAGGCCTTATTGCGTCGGCACAGCGCCCTGCGGCAATCTGGTGTCCACCATGGAACTCTATGCTTAACGCTATCTGTCGAAGTTTTAGGAATGGATAGCAAAGCTGCTTCTATAATCGAATTCTGAATATTGTTTACTTTATCTCAATGGTTTCTCCAACAAGTTCGAGCTTGACGCTCCTTTGAAGGCGACCCAGTCTGCTCGTTTTACGTTAAATTTAGGTGCTGAAGGCGTTCTCACTGTGTCGCATGAATATTTAATCAAAATAGGGAAGATGAAACGCTTCCCAACGAGTCGTCAATGGTGTGCCACAGGGACTTGGCTGCTATTGATGAAGAGACCAGTGATAAGTCAATAAAGCTCAAATTACCGGTATTATCGTCCACCCGCGTCGGACTAACCATCATTCAGAAGACTAGATCAGACTCATTAAGCAACTTAACTACTTGCTCACCTCTACCATCCCCCGCAGGAACCCTATAACGTATGATGAGCATTAAAAACAGCTAAAAATTTCTTTATTTTGTGGCAGACGTTCCTGAAGAGAAAGAGCTCATCATAGGCTATCACTGCATCAGGTGGACAAAAAAGTGAACATATAGCCAGATACGTGCCATTAATTTTTACTTTGCATGCGACAAACCCCCAAAGTAGAATCAAAAGTCACTTCTGTAAAAGGGAGGCTTTGGTTTGGAAAGTACATGGCGACTCCGCCTCCACCCCTACCCTCACGATCCTTCCGACATAAATGGTAGTTCCTCAGCGAAACGACCTCGTCCCGAGACGAGGTGTGTTAAGTCGTTTCTTTGGGGAACTATAATATCGGGGGCGTAGGACGAGGCTAAAAATTTAAGGTCATTTACTTTAGATCTAAGACTTCGACAGTTCCATTGTATACTGGTCGACGCGAAGATTACGTTTTATGGGGTTTTGGAAGTGCCTTGTCCACCAGTTTTTTTTTTTCTTTTTTTGGAGGGAGGGCCCCCTCCTCTCCCTTGCTTCCCGGGGACCTCTCTCGGGATGGTTTGGAGACAGAAGCCTCCATGTCCTGCACCTCCTGGTGAGGGAGACGAACTGACAGATTGCGATCTGCTTCTCTCACGATAAGCCGATCGCGAGCCAGACGAATTCCTCACAGGATTAGCCCGGATGGGAAGGTGCGCTCCGGGCTGTGATTCGGTATCAGCCTCCTTAGGATTTTATGCTGGGTTGATGCAGCCATTTGATCGACCAATTTAGTCAAATGATACACTTTAATATTTAAATTTTTTAACGGTTTTGTTTTCAGTTCGGCAATTTCCTTATCCTTGGCTGCAAGCTGTTGACTGACATTACTTGCACTAGGGGTGATGTTAGTTACTGCTTCAGCATAGGAAGTATCGGGTTTGTGTGTCAAACTTTCCACTTTCCTCTTAGCTTCAGTATAACTAACTTCATGCTTCCTCATATATGCTAATGTCTCAGTCTCCTTCTTCAGGATGTTGCACTCAGCAATCCGATGATGGGGACCTCCACAAATTAGCACATTTGGAGATTTGGCTAGTACAAGTGATGGTGTCATGGGGTTCAGCACATTTTCGGCAAACAAAATTTTTTTGATTCTTTATCAATGCTCTTAATGAGGTGTGTCCGAATTTTTTGGCATCTATTACAATGCATTGGCTTTTGGATATAAGGTCTTACTTGAACACGTTCATAACCGACGTTGATATATTCTGGAATTTTGTTTAAAGCAAAGGTCAAAAAACACAGTCCAGTTTTTGTTCGCACATTCCCGTCCTTCTTGGTCATACAATGAACGTCCACTACGTCTTGGTCCTTCATGCTCTCAAGAAATTTCACTTTCTTCCATCGTCCTCAAATCCCTGTGAAAGATTACTCCCTTACAGGTTTTTTGGACCAATAGGAATAGTTACTTTAACTCGAAGATCTGAATTTGCGTCAGCTTAAGTAAATCCTTAATCTGGAGTTGTATTGTACTTTTAAAAAGGAGGCTTCCATCTCGCAATTTTTTGACAAAATCAATCGCCGTCCACTTGACCATCAAGGACCTTTTTGATGATAAAGGGGTTCACGTTCAAAAGCGATTGATTTTCATTCACGCATTTTACATTCGCGAACCTCGCATTTTCGGTGGGGATTTTGAAAAGTGGTCTTCTCGTTTTGTCGTTAGTGGGGATTCCGTTGTTCAGGGTCGAGTTTGTCTTAGAGTGGTCATGAGTCGCCCCTCCTCCTTGAGGAGGAGAAGGGGTAGCTGGGGTATCATTCATCCTGGGTATCGGACCAGGTCCGACCCCTTGTCTCAAAATTTTTGTCCTGAAGGGATCAAAGGCTCTTAACTTTTTGGGATCAACCTAACCCGCAATAGCTAAGAGGTAAATCAGTTTATTCGTCCTCCCATCCCCCCAGTGGAAGCCTGGTTGCGTTCTCCAGTACCACAGCGAGGGATTGAGTTATGTGTGGGACACTTCCCTACCGCCGAACTTGCCTAGGGGAAGGCGGTAAGTAGATGCCCACCCCCAAGCGAATACGGGAGTTCACGAGGAACTCCGGTAGGCTCAGGAAAGTCACATTAAGATGAAAAATTTTTGAGGAGAAAAAGTGCGCCCAAAGGACGCCCCAGACTACTGGCCTCCCTACCCAGGGGTCAAAGCCCCAAAAGGGGTACCCTGGTGTAGAAGAGAGCTGCGGGTCTGAGGTGGGGTGCTGACTACGACTCGTAGCCTCGTGTCACCTGCAAATCTAGAGCACTGAAGGTGCAAGCACAATAATGTTTTCTATAATCTACAGGATTTTACTTTACTTAAGTTACTTTATAAAATCAGAAACAACAATGCCCAGCGAGACGAGAGGCCCCGGGCTCCAGGTAGCCTTGTGGCACAAGACTTTTTATTTGTTGCTTCTGCGTTTTTTTCAAGGTGTTCGCTCATCAAGATTTGACCACGAGTGTAATTTTTTTTTTTTTGTTACTACAGATGGCTCCACAAAGTGCTCACCCGCAGGAATCTCTCAGTAGCCCAGTTACCGATCCTGATTACCCCAAATTTCCCTTGAATTGGCGGAAAATGTTTTATTTTATTTTTTTTATTTATTTTATAAAAATAAATAAAATAAATATAATAATAAAAAAATAATTTTCCCGCCATTCAAGGAATGGGGTATAGGATCGGGCCGAGGCCTACTGAGAGACTCCTTGTGGTGCGCACATGTGGACCATCTTATGTACAAATTTACAAAAAAAACTCGGCAAGCGGTTGGTAATATATATATGTTTTACATAATTTCATATCTTATCTTCATATATATACATATATTGGTGTAATATTTGTTATTTATGTCATTATATATTACACATACACACACACACAATATAATATATACATATATATATATATATATATTATATACATATATATATATATTATAATATATTGTTGGGTGTGTGTGTGTGTGTGTGTGTGTGTTGGTGTGTGGTGTGTGGTGTGTGTAAGGGAAGAGAGAGAGGATAGAGAGAGATGATTTGATTGACAAAAAAAAAAAAAAAAAAAAAAATAAATCGTTACATTCCCTGCAAAAAGCCTGGAAAATCTATCCAGAATGGTTGTACTTCTATTTACACAGAGAGCTATCAATCAAACATTGGTTATACATGCCTGAAGGGATGTGTCATTGTTCTTATAATTATTCACATATCATCTAGTTAGTAAAGAAAGGAAAACTTTTATATCACTAATCATGTCTATAATAAAATTAATAGAATGAATATGTGGTTTTCTCTGGACAGTGCTATATGATCGATAGGATGCAGTTTTCGGAAAACAAAGTAATGCGTAGGATTATGCAATTTAAGCACCTTGCACATTTTGCGGTGGTGAAACTGGCTTTGCCTCCAAAACTACATCCTGTACATGTATGGGTTACTTATATCCTATGCATAGCCTGGTTAGTGTAACCTCTCTCCGAGACAGTCCATCATAGACTATGGTTTGCCCATATCAGATGTCCCAGCAATACCTTAATAATGCCATTTTCTTCAGTTTTTTTTTCGGTGGCCCATACTTGGCCCTCATAATCTCGAAGAGAGATGAAAACGTTTTGTAAGGTTATGTGACTGAGGAACCCAAATGAAGCCACTCGTGAGGCGGGAGACTTCAGGCTTAGAGGCCAAGGAAAAAGAGGGGCCCCCGTTCGTTCCTCGAAAAGGGGGTGAGGGAACCACACGACCTCACAAGCCAACTATCCCCGGAGATGCAGGCCTACCAGGAGCGTGACCAATACGAAGATACATGATAAAAATAATAATAATAATAATACTAAAATGAACAACAGAAGCACCAAAGTAAAACAAGTTAATTCGTAAAAAGACAAGTGCCAGAAAGGCTTAAGAATTACTAGAAATACGCCAGAAGGGCTTAAGAATGAGGAAAAACATGCCAGAAGGGCTTAAAAACGATAAAAAACTAACATCTAAGTTAAAATACATAATAGCAAGAATGATGAAAAATGTAAAAGATATTAAAAAGTAGACAGAAGAGTCGTAAGAAGCCGAAGTAAAGGCTTAAGTAAAAGACGAGTAAAAAGGTAAATCACATAAAAGAAACGAGTAAAAGTACAAGATAAAAGTAAGTAAAATTCAGAATAAGTAAAAAGTAAAAGACAAAGCACACATGGTTCACAGTAAAAGGTTATGTAAAATAATAAAACACGTTCAGCATAGATACACCTAGGCAAGTAAAAAGGGGCAGTACAACCTTGTTTCAGCCTCCACGGTGTAAATCCAGGTAAAGGTAAATCCAAAGGGTAGTCACAACACTGTCACAGTATCCACTTCATTTAATGAACAAAAACCAGGGGGTTACATTAACTTCCGCGGACTGAAGCGTAGCACAAAAATGTAAAATAATAAAAAGGAAATCTTATAATAAGAGAAAACATACAGAAGATAAAACCATAAATAAAATAATTAAAACAATCAGCAAAAGCAATAAGAAAATTACAATTATCATAAAAAATAAGTAAAACAGTCTGCTGCGATTCATTAATAAAAATCATAAACTAAGTTACTTTCTCTCACTGTAAAAGAGAGATTAAAAGGATGAATAAGTAAAAATAAAACTGAACTTAAAATACAAGTGATAGAAAAGAGGTATTCGAAGCAGATGTGGATGTCCCTGTTATCCGCACATCATGTGAAGCATCGTAAAAAGAATATGGATAACGAAAGGATCAATAAAAGTTGTATTTTTTAAAAAGTACAATAAAGGTGTAAATAAACGTAGATAAAATGTAAATAAAGCCAGCATAATACAGAGTTCAGAAGAAGTGTAAAAGGAGGCTGGCAGGGGGAAGTGATCCGGCTGTGCTCGACTCGCCCTGTGGGAGAGGGGAGAGGAGGAGGGTGCGAATAAGGGGATGAGAGAGATAGAAGGATCGGACCAAGGAGGGGGGGGGTTGGTGATGGGTATGGTCGGGGGGCTGGGAGGTTGAAAACCTCACAGTTTGTTTAAGAGATAATGATACTGCATAGTGTGGTTCTTCATTTCAAAGTGCTAGTTTTGATAATTGATCCAACTTGTCACAGGTTAAAATTCCTATATGAGAGGGTAGCAAGTATAGTGACACTTGTATACTTGTTCCTAGTTCTCATGTTGCTTACACCTTGGTTGTCAGAAAAGACAGCTAGGTGTCGCTGCTGTTCATTTCCGTTTTTGATTGCACGGTATATATCTACTGACTCAGCATCAGTTGTGCTTGCTCAGTTAGAAATTCGCACACTTTCTTTAAGAGAAATTAATACACCAATTTCAGCTGCTCCATGAGGATCATTAGAGGCATTACAGTAGATTGCAAGTGAGGGGTACCATGAAGGGGATGGAGAATTTCAACTATGTATTTCAGGCAATGGCCTTTTAATACTGTTATTGAAGTCATGGATTAGGCCCTGCTAATTAGTCAATATGAACATACACGTGATCTATGCCATGGTGCAGTAAGTGGTGCTTCTGAGATGTTAATAGTTCGGGTACTTTTGACCTTTCATTCTAGGTAAGACTGTATCAGATTGCCTAACTCTATAATTAATCTTATTTGACAAAGCATGGAAAAATGTGGTCTGCATTGTGAAACTGCAGAAGTATGATGCTGAGTGTGCTGCTGACTTGAGTGATACGACTATGAACTGAAGGGAGGTCTACCCCTTTCCTCATGACAAGAACTTTAGCAGCCAAAAATTATTTTCATGGCCTTGTTTTGAAATACGTCAAGGGGTTTGAGACCATTTTGTAATCATTTTGCAATATAATCATCACACAGAAGACAGTAGCACTATGTATCATACATTAACCAAGGACTCTGAGGGAAGCACCTACGTATCTATTATGCATTGTGAAGGACTTAAACACCCCAAGCAACATTCCCTGATATTTTGAACAATTCTCCGAATGAAGCGAGAATCGCGGGACATGAGGTAGGGAGCAATCACCATAACGCCAAGATACTTATAGATGTCAGTTTTTTGCGATAACTTGTCCACCTAACTTTGGAATGGCAGTTTATGAGATTTGGAAATGTACTTATAGGGTCTATATAGGGTTGATTATGAGTCCAGGGGATGCACACTTTTTGCTGAACCTCTGAAGAACATATTCCTCTCTATCAAAGACCGGAATTCGAATGTCATCAGTATACGATGTGATGCTGCATAGGTCTCCTAAGTCACTGATGAGCCTGCAAAGGAAGTGCCTACGTATGTTATATAGTAAAGGGGACAAAACTCTGCCTTGTGGAGTACCTAACTCTAGTTCACCATAAGCACTGTACGTGCCTTGGTACCATACTTGGTCTAAATTCATCAGGGTGTCCTGCTTTTAGGATTGAGAATAATGGTAGCTTGTTTCCAGGCAGCCGGCAAGATGCTTGCAGTATACGTAAAGTTGAAGAGATCAAATAGGTGAATTTCTTCCCTTTACCTGTACCTTTGCAAGGAGTCGGATGATGTCTTTAGTGATTCCATCATCCCCAGGTGCAGTAGAATTGCTAGTCTTAATGGCTGCAAGATGAGTGTGGGGAGTTACATTGTATGCATTGCCTTTATTCTTGTTGATTTCACTCCACACATTACTCATGGGAGCTGTGGTGTCAATCGATTATGCCCAGGCATACAGTCTCTCTTACCGTTTTTGAGTTATTACCTAATTAAGTTTTTTACTAACTAAGAACGGTGTTTCTTCCCAAGTGTTTTAATTGATTTACTGTAGACCTTATGAGCTTTCTAAGTAGCTTTATTTCAGGATCTTTGTTCAGGTGATCTCCTCATTAAAATGATCAAAGCTGGTTGGAGTGAGGGCATCTTATCAGCAGCCAATACTTTTCATAAATTCATCATGATGTTTAGTAACAAGATGATATCGAAGACATGGCTGGGATGGGCTGCTTTTGAAAAATGGGAAGGATATACTCAATGCCCAATTATCACTGACTACGAATGGGATGACTTTCGCAGTGCTTGGCCACCTAGGTAATGAGTCTTCTCTAAGGGGCATAATAGGAGTATTGGAACCCTAGTGTTTTGGAGATAGTCATAATAAGCCTTACCGTTTTTGTCTATGGCGCTTCCCTCAGAGGCCAGGAGAGAATGTCGAGCATTATAATCAACATACAGTAAGACAGTAGCACTATGTATTATACTGTCAGGAGGTTTAGGTACCACCTCACTATCATGAGGATTATATACATTAATGATGGTGATAGTTTTGCAATCAAGAAATCTTTTGACACCAAGATATTTAGCACGTGTTGTCACGTTTGCCACTGAACACTTTTGATGTAATAGTATTCTTAATGTAAATAGCAAGGCCTCCTGTAGAGGGATTAGCATTATTGGGTTTATCATATGTGTATCCTGCATTTTTTGCATAAAGAGCATCAGTTCTGACTTCCCAAAGGTAATACACATCAACATCTGAGTGAAAATACTGAGAGGGTCGTTGAACCATCTGTTGCTGCTTCATGAACATCAGCTACTTGAGCAGCATTTGTAACAGATCCTTCTTTACACTGATGGACTGCTGTAGTGAGGGCTAAGCTGGAGCTGGTGTGGGAGTCGGTGCTGGAGCTGGTGCTGGTGTTGGTGCTGGAGTTGATGGAGCTTAACTCCTGTTGGTGTTGGTGCTGTAGACGGTGCCATGGCTTTCTTTGCAGGGCCCATATATATTGACCTCTGCAGGTGTGGAAATTCCTCCACATCATGAAGGCACGGGGCTGGCAAGGACTTCTTGGGGGGGGGGGGGGGGCTGCCTGCTTTTTTTGGCTGCTTACTTTCCATTAGTACGCGCAAAATAGGGAATTTCACATCCTTCCGAGGGATAATTTTGCAATCTGACAGAGGCGTGACATATAGATAGATAGATAGAGAGAAAGAGAGAGAGAGAGAATATATATATATATATATATATATGTATATATATATATATATATGTATATATGTATATGTATGTATGTATGTATGTATACAAGAATAAACACCTGGGCAAGAAAACTCCGGAAATGCCAGAAACGTTTCATGAGTTGGAATGAAGTTCTGTAATTATGCGAACTTGACTGAGCTATGCATACTTCGCAGGATGGTTAGCATGACTTGTATTTGCTTCATATCCTGGTTACTTGCATCGGGAGGTTGTTCATGTACAGGGAGAATTTCCTTCATTTCATACAACGAGATTGTACATGTGTGTGTGTGTGTGTGTGTGTGTATTTATATATATATATATGTGTATATATATATATATATATATATATATATATATAATATATATATATATATATATATATATATATACATATATGTAAACACACTTATAGACTATATACAAAACACACATACATGGATATATATATATATAATTATATATATATATTATATATGTATGTATGTATGTATATATGCATACACACACATACAGGGGGTAGTTTACAAGCACAATAAACGGACAAGCAACAATTTGACAGAAGTCACAAGAGCCTGTCACAGCAAACCATAAATTATCATTATTATTATTATTACTATTATTATCACACACACATGCATATATATATTTATGATTATATAGAGAGAGATACATATATATGTATACACATGTATACATATATATGTATCTATGTTTTTTTTTTTTTTTTTTTTTTTTTTTTTTTTTTTTTTTTTTTTTTTTTTTTTTTTATCCCATTCTAATATGGGGTCGCCAGGGCAGATATCTTTTATGGCCGGATGCCCTTCATGGCGACAACCCTCTTTATTCACCCGGGCTTGGGATTGGCACTAACTTGGGCTGACTTACCCACTCAGTGGCTAGGTAGGCGATCTAGGTGAAGTTCCTTGCCCATGGGAACAATGCGCCGGCCGGTGACTCGAACCCTCAAACTCAGATTACGGTCGTGACGTCTTGAGTCCGATGCCCCTTAACC
>NC_051403.1:34977064-34979564 GCF_015228065.2 Penaeus monodon
TTTAAACCATATATTCATAAAACCCTATATACATATAAAAATATATAAAAACATATAATATAAATATAAAACTTTAAAATATAAACAAAATATATCTATAAAATTTATATATAATTATATGATAATATTATTATAAATGTATAAATTTAAAATTTAGTAATAAGTTATATATGTATTACTATATATATTTTTATGTATAAAATTATATAGGTATATAATATGTATAAGGTATTATATATGAAATAGTAATATATGTTATATATGTATATATATGTATATGAATATTTAATATGTGTATATATTTATATATATGTATTTTTAATATAGTTTTTGTATATTTTTAATGGTCATATATACAATAATACACTATATACATTAATACACAATGTGATATAAAATATATACATTTTACATAAGATATATACTGTATATCCTACGATATACGATTTAACGTGTTTTCCCCTACGTAATACGTATATACTGTTTACCTACGTTTAATATATATACGTGTATATACCCGTATATACGTTAAAACCTATTAAACAATATCTTTATATACCTATGTATTACTATTATATGTTTTACCTCGAATATACGTATATATTGTATATCCCAGTATATACGTATATCTGTAAACCCTGTATATACTATATATAGTTTAATACCTCTTTTAAACGCATATATACTGATAACCCTACGTAATACGCATAATCGTGTTATACCTATATATACCATATATATATAACCTACGTATATCCCAAATACGTGTATATCCTAGTATATACGCTAAACGTGTAATACCTACTATATACGCTATATACTGTATATACCTACTTTATAGCATATATAGTGTAATACCTACGTATATAGTATAAAAACGTGTATATCCTATATATACTATTATACGTTATATCCCTACGTATTACGATATATACGTGTATATACGTGTATTCCCTACGTATAACTATATATACTGATAACCTATTATACTATATATGGGGTTTATATCCCTACTAATACGTATATATACGTTAAAAACCTATGTTATACGTATATATCTTTTTATATACCTACGTTTACGTGTTATCCCTACGTAATACGTATATAACTGTATTACCTACGATATCGATATATTGTTATAAAATTACTAATTAAAATTTAGTGGTATCCCTAGTATATAGTATATATATTTTTTAAACCTACGTATATACTGTATAACCTATTTTATATGTAATATACGTGTTATACGTGTATATCCCTACATATATACGTTTATATACGGTATTCCCTACGAAAATTACGTTTATATACGTGTATATACCTACGTATATACGTATATATACGTGTATATACCTACGTATACGTATTAAAAATTATTACCAAATTATAGTTTTAACTGTATATACCTACGTATTAACATTTTATCATTAATACCTACATTTACGTATTATAACGTAAAAACCTACGTATTACTTTAATATACTTATATACTACGTATATAACGTATATAAAACAGTATATCCCTACGTATATATACTTATATACACGTTATCCTACATAATATAAATTATACCATATACCTGATATACGTATTATACACGAAATTACCTACGTGTATATATACGTATATATACCGAAAATTACCTCTGTATATATACTATATATACACTATATCCTCTATATTATATATAAATTTAACCTATTATATTCTTATATATACAGTTATACCTACGTAAAATTACGTAATATACACGTATATCCCTACGTATATATCGTTATTACGTTTATACGTTATATCTTATATACATTTATTACCTCGTATATAAGTATTTACCGTTATACCTACCATTATACTATATATACCGTATAACCTACGATATATACGTTTTCCTACGTTTTAAAAACGTTATATACAATTAACCTCGTATATATACTAATATCTATTATCACGTATATACCTACGTATATATACTTATATATACAGTTATACCTACGTTATTATTATATATACATTATATACCAGTATATATACGTATAAAAACTTATTACACTTATTCCCTAGTATAAAACGTATTTGTATATATAACGTATTCCCCCTACGTTATATCGAAATTTTAAAAGTATATCCCTACTTTAATAACACGTTTTTAACCTGTAATATAGAAATAAACTGTATATCCCTACGTTATATACTAATAAACACTATATACCTATGTATATATACTATTATACTTTAAATACCTACAAGATATACTATATATAATATAATAATACACATATAATAAAATTACATTTAACTAACTAAAAGTTACATAAAATATCCTAATTATTACGTATTACATATATATCCCTATCATAATATGATATACGTTTATACAATATATCCTACATAATATACGTATATAAATAATATACCTACATATATTATACTAAATAATATATACATACTATATACGTAATAACATATACTACCACATTTTATATACTATATATAAAATTA
>NC_051403.1:34992064-35004735 GCF_015228065.2 Penaeus monodon
AGTTGGATCAATTATCAAAACTAGCACTTTGAAATGAAGAACCACGCTATGCAGTATCATTATCTCTTAAACAAACTGTGAGGTTTTCAACCTCCCAGCCCCCCGACCATACCCATCACCAACCCCCCCCCTCCTTGGTCTGATCCTTCTATCTCTCTCATCCCCTTATTCGCACCCTCCTCCTCTCCCCTCTCCCACAGGGCGAGTCGAGCACAGCCGGATCACTTCCCCCTGCCAGCCTCCTTTTACACTTCTTCTGAACTCTGTATTATGCTGGCTTTATTTACATTTTATCTACGTTTATTTACAACTTTATTGTACTTTTTAAAAAATACAACTTTTATTGATCCTTTCGTTATCCATATTCTTTTTACGATGCTTCACATGATGTGCGGATAACAGGGACATCCACATCTGCTGCGAATACCTCTTTTCTATCACTTGTATTTTAAGTTCAGTTTTATTTTTACATATTCATCCTTTTAATCTCTCTTATACAGTGAGAGAAAGTAACTTAGTTTATGATTTTTATTAATGAATCGCAGCAGACTGTTTTACTTATTTTTTATGATAATTGTAATTTTCTTATTGCTTTTGCTGATTGTTTTAATTATTTTACTTATGGTTTTATCTTCTGTATGTTTTCTCTTATTATAAGATTTCTTTTTTATTATTTTACATTTTTGTGCTACGCTTCAGTCCGCGGAAGTTAATGTAACCCCCTGGTTTTTGTTCATTAAATGAAGTGGATACTGTGACTGTGTTGTGACTACCCTTTGGATTTACCTTTGCCTGGATTCAAACTGTGGATGCTGAAACAAGGTTGTACTACCCCTTTTTACTTGCCTAGGTGTATCTATGCTGGACGTGTTTTATTATTTTACATAACCTTTTACTGTGAACCATGTGTGCTTTGTCTTTTACTTTTTACTTATTCTGAATTTTACTTACTTTTATCTTGTACTTTTACTTGTTTCTTTTATGTGCTTTACCTTTTTACTCGTCTTTTACTTAAGCCTTTACTTCGGCTTCTTACGACTCTTCTGTCTACTTTTTAATATCTTTTACATTTTTCCTCATTCTTGCTATTATGTATTTTAACTTAGATGTTAGTTTTTATATTGTTTTTAAGCCCTTCTGGCATGTTTTTCCTCATTCTTAAGCCCTTCTGGCGTATTTCTAGTAATTCTTAAGCCCTTCTGGCACTTGTCTTTTTACGAATTAACTTGTTTTACTTTGGTGCTTCTGTTGTTCATTTTAGGATTATTATTATTATTTTTTTTATCATGTATCTTCGTATTGGTCACGCTCCTGTAGGCCTGCATCTCCGGGGATAGTTGGCTTGTGAGGTCGTGTGGTCCCCTCACCCCCTTTTCGAGGAACGAACGGGGGCCCCTCTTTTTCCTTGGCCTCTAAGCCTGAAGTCTCCCGCCTCACGAGTGGCTTCATTTGGGTTCCTCAGTCACATAACCTTACAAAACGTTTTCATCTCTCTTCGAGATTATGAGGGCCAAGTATGGGCCACCGAAAAAAAAACTGAAGAAAATGGTATTATTAAGGTATTGCTGGGACATCTGATATGGGCAAACCATAGTCTATGATGGACTGTCTCGGAGAGAGGTTACACTAACCAGGCTATGCATAGGATATAAGTAACCCATACATGTACAGGATGTAGTTTTGGAGGCAAAGCCAGTTTCACCACCGCAAAATGTGCAAGGTGCTTAAATTGCATAATCCTACGCATTACTTTGTTTCTCGAAAACTGCATCCTATCGATCATATAGCACTGTCCAGAGAAAACCACATATTCATTCTATTAATTTTATTATAGACATGATTAGTGATATAAAAGTTTTCCTTTCTTTACTAACTAGATGATATGTGAATAATTATAAGAACAATGACACATCCCTTCAGGCATGTATAACCAATGTTTGATTGACAGCTCTCTGTGTAAATAGAAGTACAACCATTCTGGATAGATCTTTCCATGGCTTTTTGCAGGGAATGTATACTGATTGTATTTTATTTTGGTCAAATCAAATCATCTCTCTCTACTCCCTCTCTCTCTTTCTCCCTTACACACACACATACACACACACACACACACACACACATATATATATATATATATATATATATATATATATATATATATATATATATATATATATATATATATATATATATATATATATATATATATTGTGTGTGTGTGTGTGTGTGTGTAATATATAAATGCACATAAATACACAAATACTTACACGCATATATATGTATATATATGGATAGATATAGATATGGAAATATATGTAAATACATATATATTACCCAACCGCTCCGGATTTATGTTCTGTCCGATGTTGTTTTTTTGTGAATTTTGTTACATACAGATGGCTCCACATGTGCTCAGCCAGCAAGGAGTCTCTCAGTAGGCCCTAGTGACCGATCCTGATTACCCCATTCCTTTAATTGGCGGGAAAATGTTTTATTTTATTTATTTATTATTTATTTTTATTTTAATTTTTTTATTTTTTAATAAATTTATTTGTTTTTTTTACTCCTGTTTGAGACTTTGAACAGCTCGGACCTCTTTCCAGACGCAGAAGCAATAGACTTGTGCCACAGGAACTACCCTGGTGTCCGGGGCCTCTTGTCTCGCTCGGCGCTATTGCTTCTGATTTTTGTTAACGTAATTTACGTAAAGTAAATTTCTGATTTTTTCAGATCTTTTTCAGCACTTTGTGCTTTGCCTGCACCTTCAGTGCCTTGTTTTGCAGGTCACACGAGACTACAGTAGGCGTAGTCAGCACCCCACCTCAGACCCGCAGCTCTCTTCTACACCAGGGTAGCCCTTACGGGCATTGACCCCTGGCTAGGGAGGCCCAGTTGTCTGGGGCGTCCTTTGGGGCACTTTTCCTTTATTCTAAATTTATCGTCTTTCATGTGACTTCCCTGAGCCTACCGGAGTACCCTTGTGGGCTCCCGTATTCGCCTGGGGGGTGGGCATCGATTTACCGTCCTTCGCACCAAGCAAGTATGGCGGTAAGGAGGTGTCGTACACATAAACTCGATTCCTCTTTGGTACTGGAGAGCGTAACCAGGCTTCCATTGGGAGGATAGAGGACGGAAACTGCCACTCTCTTCTCTTAGCTATTGCTGTTAGGTTGACCGACAGTGGTTAATGGGTAACTGGTCCCTTCAGGACAACGGTGTAGGTTTAGGTAAACATTACGGTCAGTCAAATTGGCTCTTTATTTGTGGAGCTTACAAAGGTGTTCTTTGGTGAGAGCCTAGCCGATGCTTGCTTGCTTGCTTGCTTGAGATTTACGAAGTTCTGGCTTCGCCCGGGCCTTTCACTTATGGCCCGGCCTGTGTCAGCTTTTTATGGCTGTCTCATTTGTTTGTCTGACACTCGGTGCTTACCGTGGCGGTGGGATTGCCAGCAGGCGCTCCTGTAGCCGTGGTGTAAGCATCTCGCATAATCTCTTTACCAGCACGACAGCTGTGTTCTGCGGGCTTTGTCTTAGGAATTGCGTGTGCACGCAATTCTCTAAGTAATGTACAAGTGTGGCGTTCGGTTCGCCGCAATACATGCAACACCTCTCTTCACGTTCTATGGTTTGTATAATCTGCCATGCACAGTGGTAACCTAGGCGCATTCTGTGCAGAATGACTTCGGTACCTCTGTTGTTTATTTCAGAGAGTGCCAGTGGTTCATAGCCTGTGGCATCTGAGTACCAGCTGGCCGAGGGGGAGTATCTCGTTTCCTCTCTGTGAAGCTGCAGGAGGAAGGAGTTGGCCGTCACCGTACACTTCCTCCTAAGTAATTTTCGGCTCTGATGTATTATCATGGGATTAGGGGGCATACCCCTGAAGGTCAGAAGGTAGATATTGTCAGTGGGTGAGCGCTGCTGAAGACAGTCGACGGCTCCTTTGGAGTCTGTGTGTATGACCACGTGTCCTTCCCTCACGGATGCGTGGCTCAGTGCTCCCATGATAGCAACTGCCTCTGCCTGTAGCGAGGAGGCGTTGTCTGTTACCCTCATGGATTTTGTGGCATCCCTTGTTGCGAAGCCGGCGCCTGCAGTGTGGGTCAAGGGATCGACTGATCCATCCATGTAATATGTTCTGCTCCCCGGAGGGGTGATGATTCCAATGACCCTCTGGGTTTCTGCCTTTAGGCTAGGCGTACAATATTTGTTCTTTTTGCATGACCGAGAACTCTATCGAGGTTTGTGCCCACGGCGGAGCTTCGACAAAGTCAGGGTGAGAGGAGTCCATGCCCTTGGCCAGTAGCGGTTCTTTGAGCTGATGGTGTATTAACACCCTGGCTGTGTGAGACAGCCAGGAGTTGTTTACAAACAGCTCGTTATCTTGTTCTAGGCGTCTGACTATTTTATGTCTTAGGCTTGTGTTCCTGGGAGCCTGGATGACCTTTGATAAGAATTGTGCTGCCGTTAGATCAATTCGTGAGGCCAAGGGGAGAAGGTTTGTCTCCACTAGGAGGTTGAGGACCTTCGCCCACCTTGGGGCACCCAGAATGACCCTGGCGGCTTCGATTTGGACTGTCTCCAGTCGGTCTTTATATTTTCTCTTAATGCCAATCAGAGCGAGGGAGGCATAGTCTACAATGGGCCTGACAGCATGTACATAGAATGATCTTAGTACTCTGTGCACTCATTGCTCTCATGACAGACAGTCTTGCCTTTGTTCGGTCAAGCAGGTGCTGGACCTCCTTGCAGAAGGAGAGGGTCCAGTCTATCCTTACCCCAAGGTAGAGGTAGTCCTGGACCCACTCCAAGTCCATTCCCTGGATTTTCAGACTTGTGCCTTGAACTCTCTGTCTCAGAGCCATGGCTTTGGATTTGGCTGCAGAAATCTTTAGTCCTGTCCTGCAACACTCCTCGGATACCAGGTCCAGACAACGCTGGCTTTGTTTAGGCAGTGTGGTCCAGTGGAGATGATAGCGAGATCGTCTGCATAGGAGATGATCTTGCACCTCCACATCGTATGAGACTGAGAAGCCAAGTAGCACCATCTCCTCGGGATTCAGTGGTGAGAGGCTCACTTTCCTCCCATCTTTTAGCTCCTTTGTTTCCTGCAGGAAACAAAGGGTGGCTTGATGATGATCATGCCCTGATCTCGCGCAACCCGGATCGACAGCCGGATTTTGCGCTGGCTCTCCAATGCCCTCACCATTTGGTAGGCATTGTCGAAGCCTTCGGGTTTGACGGGACCTTGAATTGCGGGTAACGCCTAGGGGGTCCAGACTCGCCATCAGAGTCGGTCTCCGGCCTCGGACGTTTCGGACCGCCCTTTCGGCTTTGGGGCTTTGGGAATGCAAGCTCACCTACCAGTCCCAGGTGGGAAATGATGGGGTACGAGATCCCGTCAGTGCCCGGGGCTGTGTTGCAACTGGCTTTATATGCATCTCTTAGTTCCCTCAGAGAAAAGATAACATCTGAGTTATCGGGTTCAGCTGCCCTTTCTCTGATGTGAGCAAGTCTGTCTGGTTGTAGGCGTTCTTGTCTTGCCCTCAGTTCGGCTGGCAGGCTGTTGCTACTCGTTCTCGCAGAGAACTCATGCACCAGTCTGTTGGCCTCTGACTGGGGGTCGTGGTGTGTGCATCTCAGGGCTGAGTGGCTGGTGGCTCGCTTGACCCATTGCCATACCTCTGAGAGGGTGGTATGGTGATCGAAGGACTCACACCATTCCAGCCATTTTTCCTACCTCACTCTGCTGCAGTTTCCTTGGCATCCCTGACAGCCTCCCTTAGGAGGGCTAGGTTGTCGGGGGTTCTTTGCCTTCGGAAATGTTTTCGGCACATATTTACCCTGTGGTTGACCTCCCTAATCTCGTCATTGAAGTACCAGGCGTCCTTGTGACTCCTAGACCCAGGCCGAGTTTTGGGTATGGTCAGTGAGGCTGCCTCATCAATGGCATTTACAAGTCTGGCTTGTAGCACTTCCACATTTTCCTTTGGGGGTTCTTGCTTTCAGACAGGCCAAGGGCTCTGGAAGCCTTTTTCTGTTTTCCATCTTGGATTCGGTCGTGGTATTTCGGCTGGGCCACTATCCATGAGGGTTGTTATAGTGCCATAATGGTCACTAGTGACGGTCTCATCGACACGCCAGCCAATCCTCTCCACCAGAGTCGCAGTGGCCAGGGTGAGGTCTAGGACCCCTCCTCTGACATGCATTGGCTCCTGGCTGTTGAGGAGAGCAATCTGGGGAATGTCTCAAGCACGTTGGCTATGTGATGGCCAGCCGCATCCGGTGCCCTGCAGGGAGCCAGGATGGGGTGGTGTGCATTGAAGTCTCCCCCTATGATCACTCGGTCGTGTGCTGCGGAAGCACATACCTGGCTGATGTCTAAGCTACTACAGTGTGGCCGGCTGTACACATTGTACAATTTCAGGGGCCCCCCGGCCAGCTGAATCTCGAAGGCAAGAGATTAAACATCTTCACAGTGCGGTGCATCGGCTATTGCGGAGCAGGGAATTGTTGCTTTGACCAGGGTGATCAGGCCTCTTTTGCCATCGGAACGTGGCAGCGCGTAGACGTGATACCCGGAGAAGCGAACAGGTTCCGCTGATAATGTCTCCTGGAGCATGACGATGTCAATGCTCCTTGATCGCACTATTGCGTGGAGGATGGCACTCCTTGAGGAGAAGCCACAGATGTTCCACTGCAGAATACTTAGATTGCGTGCCATGATGTTACTAATTGATAGTTACATCAGAGACATCGTCGTATTCGGATTGACAGTCGGAGTCTGACAACTCCATTGTGAGATCCTCACTGCTTGAGGGGTCTCCTTCGGCTGTCAGGCTATCCCTGGGTCCACTGGGGGGTGGAGAGCCTTTGGTAGCTCTGACTTGACGTGTTTGGGCTTTTCTCTGGCCAGGCTGTTTCTGTGCATTGGCTGGCCTTGCCTGGGCAGGGTCAGCTTGTTCTGATTCAGCTTGTGGCACTGAATCAGCCTGGCTAGGCTCTGCCTGTGAGGGCATAGCCTGGGTTGAAGTGGGGAGGGGAGTCTCGACCTGGGGTGAGGGAGAGGATTGGGCTGTTTTGGCCCTTTCCATCTTCCTTCCCTTTATGCTTGCGACAGTCTGTATTTATGTCGTCATGGCGATCTCGACTGCCTTATCCGCCTCTTCCTTGGTCCTGGACAAGGATGCTGTCACTGCTGTGACTACAGCAGTGATCAGGATCGACATGTCCCCCTCGTCGAAGAGCATGTCTTCTGGATCTGGGGAGGACCTTGTGGTGCTGTTGGAACCTTTCTTCCTGTGGTTCCTCTGCACTTGTTTTACTTGGGGGAACTCCTGTTTGTCGGAGATCTCCGGTTTCGGCTGGGGGGGCAGCTTCCTTCCTCTTAGGAGGTCGGGAGGCCTTTTCGCTTTTGTTCCTCCCCCAGACGTAGGTACCTGGGGGGGGGGAGGAACAAAGTCTGGTCGCTTCTTAGCAACCTCTTGCCGTTTGAGGGCCGCCTCTTTCCTGACAGAGCAAGTCAGGCTCCAGGCGTGATGCCTCTTGGCACAGTTAGGACATTTGGCTGTTGTGTCCTTCTTTTCTTCTTTATGTGCCTTGATGCACACCTCGGTGTTGTGTGCCTTGCTACAGACACCACATTTTGGCTTGGCTGTGCAGTTAGCCTGGTGGTGTCCGTACTTCTGGCACTTGAAACACCGAAGTGGTTCAGGCACATAAGTGCGTAGGTGATAGGTACCCCAGTTACCCAGATCAAGGGCTTGGGCTACCTTTCATGGTTACCAGGACTTGCCTGGTTGGAGTCTTCCCCTTCGACAATCGGGAAGCCTCCACGACCTGTGGGTGTGATGCTATCACCTCCACATCGTATGAGACTGAGAAGCCAAGTAGCACCATCTTGACCCTCTTTTCCTCGGGATTCAGTGGCGAGAGGCTCACTTTCCTCCCATCTTTTAGCTCCTTTGTTTCCTGCAGGAAACAAAGGGTGGCTTGATCTTTGGGCATGATGATCATGCCCTGATCTCGCGCAACCCGGATCGACTGCCGGATTTTGCACTGGCTCTCCAATGCCCTCACCATTTGGTAGGCATTGTCGAAGCCTTCGGGTTTGACGGGGACCTTGAATTGCGGGTAACGCCTAGGGGGTCCAGACTCGCCATCAGGCCTCGGACGTTTCGGTCCGCCCTTTCGGCTTTGGGGCTTGCTCGTGGGGGCACCAGCTGTTTCGGCTGGTTCAGCTGGTGCTCCTGATTCAGTCAGTGGGGTCGTCTGAGGAGTGCTCAGAGGCCTTCCTGGTCTGGGTGCTGGCCTGGAGGGGCCAGCACGAGAGTCCATCTGTTGGACGATCTGGTGGACAGACATGTTTGTACATGCTTTTTCTGTCTTGTCCACCATCTTGGCAGCAGGCATGACAGTGTCATCCTGTGCTCGGGGTTTTCTTTTGCCACCCGGAAGCACGTAAGGCTTCAGGGTGGCTGCCGTGGTCTGGGCCTTGCATGGGTCGTCAACAGTAACGTCTGTCTGTGGGGGATTTTTGGTTTTGCTTTGCATGTATTTGGCAGTGCTTCATCCACTCACGCCCCCACCCACCACGGAGTCCAACAAGGGGAAGCTGAGTGCTAGAACCAAGTCTAACAGCAACAGGGGTGATGAGTGGATATATGCAGCCAATTAGCCGTTTGCACTGGTATGCACGGACGGTGTGGGTACCAACGGCAGCATGACTGCTTGACCCTAGCCTCCCGAGGGAGACCAGCCGATTGACCTGACCGGGCCTGCATCAGGCCGTCTGTCTTGCCAGAATATAGGACCAAAGAGGCGTGTTGCTAGCCGCAGGGCGTACTCGTGCCCGGCATCGCTCAACCTCCAGGGCTCCCGTCTCCCAGCTCACAAAGCTGCCACGCACGGCAAACACGTGGGTAGGTGTCAACCTCTGGGAGTATCCCAGAGGGGATGTCCTTCCACCTACAGGACATCATTGATGGGAACACTTCTGCTCCTCCCTCAGTGAGGGAGGGAGCTCTTTCACTTTTTCCAGGCAGTTCCTCTCCACTCCTCAGAGAGGACCTGTACCCTTTTTCAAAGTGAATCCCTCTTTTCTCTGAAACGCCCAATGGTTGTTTCACCTCATTGAGAAAAGAGGGGGGTCCTGCACTTGTTCCAGTCAGTTCCTTCATCCCTCTGAAAACAGCCGGCCACAGACTGTTTCACCACAGTTAGGGAGAGGATGTCCTTCCATCTACAGGACATCATTGATGGGAACACTTCAGCTCCTCCCTCAGTGAGGGAGGGAGCTCTTTCACTTTTTCCAGGCAGTTCCTATCCACTCCTCAGAGAGGACCTGTACCCTTTTTCAAAGTGAATCCCTCTTTTCTCTGAAACGCCCAAAGGTTGTTTCACCTCATTGAGAAAAGAGGGGGGTCCTGCACTTGTTCCAGTCAGTTCCTTCATCCCTCTGAAAACAGCCGGCCACAGACTGTTTCACCAAAGTTAGGGAGAGAAATTAACATTTTTTCAGGATGTTCCTATGACAGGACGGTTTTTAAGGTGAATCCCTCTTCTCTCTGAAACATCCAAACGATGTTTCACCTCAGTGAGAGAAGGGTCCTTTACCTGTTCCAGTAAGCTCCTTCGTCCCTCTGAAAACAGCCAACCACAGACTGTTTTCATCACAGTGATGGAGAGGAGCTGACTTTTTTCCAGGCAGTTCTTTTGGCAGAGTGGGTTTAATGTGAATCCCTCTTCTCTCTGAAACACCCAAAGTTTCACCTCAGTGAGAGTAGAGGGGATCTGTACCTGTTTCAGTAAGTTCCTTCATCCCTCTGAAGTAGCCAACCACAGACTATTTCATCACAGTGAGGGAGAAAGACTAACTTTTATCCAGGTACATCCTATCACAGGACGGGAACTTAATGTTCTGTCTAGCAGCTGCTATTAGACAGAACCTGGCTGAAGGCCTGACAAGGGGGCTCTACCTGCCTATCGCCCTATTCGAAAGAAAAAGAGTGGCAGTCATCAGATGGTCTGCCAGACCAGTCCCTAGCAAAAGAATGGCAACTCTATGCACACCGTAAGGCAGGCCTTCTAAGGCCCCCCAGACACACCCTCCCCTGCGAGAGGTAAAGGTCTGCCCACGTCCGAGCCTGCTCTACCGTGCGCGGAAGCATGGTCACTACAGCACTCCCCCAGGCAAAGGGGGGGGCTTGGTGGGTCGCCTGACGAAGACGTGTGAGCAGTCTTGGAGGTTGCGTGGTAAGTAAATGTCCCATTGCCGTGAAGGTCGAGTCGGACGGGAGCGGATGCGGGCCATGCGGTCGCGAAGCTGATTTCCGAAAGCTCCCGGGTCCTGGTCTCCGGAGCTAACTATGAAGTCTGCAGGGAGGGCTATGGTGGTTCCATAAACCATCTCGGCAGCGGTGCACTGAAGATCCTGCTTGAAAGAGGTCTGTGTGTGTAGAAGTGCCAAAGGCAACTGGTCCACCCAGTGACGAGTGGAGGAAAAAGCCGTGAGGACCTTCAACTGGCGGTTTAGGCGCTCTACCATGCCGTTGGCACTAGGATGGTAGGCCGTGGTCCGGATGCGTTTCGAGCCGAGGAGAATCATCAGCTGCCTCCAGAGCTCAGATTCGAACTGAGATCCGCGATCGGTCGTGACCGTCGCAGGAGTGCCATAGCAAGAGATCCAGGTGCTGATGAAGGTCGTGGCAATGGTGGCGGCGGTGATATCCTGAATTGGAGTGGCCTCAGGCCACCTGGTAAATCGGTCGATCATCGTCAGGACGTAGCTGTAACCCTGGTCAGCTGGGAGAGGACCAACCACATTGAGATGTACATGCTCGAAGCGGCCATCTGGTACCAGGAATACCTGCAGGGGAGACTTAGTATGCCGGTGAATCTTACTGTGCTGGCACTCGATGCAGGTGCAGCTCCACTCCTGGACGTCTCTATTGACGCCGAGCCATACAACTTTGCTGTGGATGAGATCCTGGGTCGCGCGAATTCCCCGATGACTGTGGTAAGCCTCGAAAAATTGTCGGCGGAGTGACGGTGGAATGTAAGGACGAGGGCGGCCAAGCGAGGTGTCACAGTGAGTCCTGTGAGTCTTGGAGTCCTGTTGCTGTTCCCTGCAAACTAGATGGTAGTCGACGAGATTGTTGTTGGCACTTACCATGGCTATTGATACTCTGGATAGGGCGTCTGCAGCCTGGTTGTTGGTGCTTCGGATGTATGTTGTTGGTAAACTGGACCACGAAATCCAGGTGTCTTTCTTCATGAGGGGATTGGCGGCGGCTTCTGTTGTGCAGGGTGAAGGTGAGGGGCTTGTGACCTCTCGGTCGTGTGGCTTTTGCATGGGCGGATTAAAGAGATGTACCGCGCCCGGTCCCATGCAATTTCGGCCTCGGCTCTTACGCGTTATCGGACGGTGACGCGCCCCCCATTGTTTGATGCCATGATGCTATGTGCTTGCATGTAGCTTCGTGCCCTCCTAGCCTACTCTTTCCTATACGGATTTTCGGCATTAGGATAACTGTGTGCACACCTTCTGGTGAACTGGACCCCATCTTCGGGCGCGTGTTCGGACGTGGGCAGACCTTTACCTCCCGCAAGGGAGGGTGTGTCTGGGGGGCCTTAGAAGGCCTGCCTTACGGTGTGCATAGAGTTGCCATTCTTTTGCTAGGGAGTGGTCTGGCAGACCATCTGATGACTGCCACTCTCTTTTTCGAATAGGGCGATAGGCAGGTAGAAGCCCCCTTTGTCAGGCCTTCAGCCTGGTTCTGTCTAATAGCTGCCGCTAGACAGAACACTGAGTTCCCGTCCTGTGATAGGAAGTACCTGGATAAAAGTTAGTTTCTCTCCCTCACTGTGATGAAATAGTCTGTGGTTGGCTACTTCAGAGGGATGAAGGAACTTACTGGAACAGGTACAGGCCCTTCTTCTCTCACTGAGGTGAAACAGCCTTTGGGTGTTTCAGAGAGAAGAGGGATTCACTTTAAAATCCACCCTGCCATAAGAACTGCCTGGAAAAAAGTTAGCTTCTCTCCCTCACTGTGATGAAACAGTCTGTGGTTGGTTGTTTCAGAGGGATGAAGGAACTTACTGGAACAGGTGCAGGACCCCCTTTCTCTCACTGAGGTGAAACAGCCTTCAGGTGTTTCAGAGAGAAAAGAGATTCAGCTAAAAAACCCGCCCTGCCAAGGGAACTACCTGGAAAGTTAGCTTCTCTCCCTCACTGTGATGAAACAGTCTGTGGTTGGTTGTTTCAGAGGGATGAAGGAACTTACTGGAACAGGAACAGGACCCCTCTTCTCTCACTGAGGTGAAACATCCTTTGGGTGTTTCAGAGAGAAGAGGGATTCACTTTAAAAACCCGTCCTGCCATAGGAACCACCTGGAAAAATGTTAGCTTCTCTCCCTCACTGTGATGAAACAGTCTGTGGCCGGCTGTTTCAGAAGGAACTGACTGGAACAGATGCAGGACCCCCCTCTTTTCTCAATGAGGTGAAACAAACTTTGGGTGTTTCAGAGAAAAGAGGGATTCACTTTGAAAAAGGGTACAGGTCCTCTCTGAGGAATGGAGAGGAACTGCCTGGAAAAAGTGAAAGATCTCCTCCTTACGAGGAGGAGCAGAAGTTTCCCATCAATGATGACCTGTAGTGAAGGGCACCCCTCTGG
>NC_051403.1:35004835-35009835 GCF_015228065.2 Penaeus monodon
GAAAATACATCGACCCGGGAAATTTTTAGGGGGAAGTGTACGGTGGGGCCCAAACTCCTTCCCCCTGCGCTTCACAGAGGGGAACAGATACTCCCCCTGGGCCCACGGGACTCAATGCCACGGCTATGCCCCACGGGCACTCTCTGAAATAACAACAGAGGTCCCGAAGTCTTCTGCCAGAATGCCCCAGGTTACCACTGTGCATGGCAGATTATAAAAACCTGAACGTAAGAGAGGTGTTGCATGTTTGCGGCGACCGAACCCCCACACTTTTACATTACTTAAGAATTGCGTGCACCCAATTTCCCTAAGAAAAAAGCCCGCAGAACACAGCTTTTCGTGCGGGTAAAGGATTATGCGAGATGCTTCACCAGGGCTACAGGACGCCTGCTGGCAATCCCACCCCACGGTACCCGAGTGTCAAAAAACAAATAGACACCTAAAAAGCTGACACAGGCCCGGGGCCCAAAAGTAAAGGGCCCGGGGAAGCCAAACTTCGAAAATCTAAAGAAAGAAAGCAAGAAGCATGGCTAGGCTCTCACCAAAAACACCTTTGTAAGCTCCAAAAATAAAGACCCAAATTTTTGATGCCGTAATGTTTACCAAAACCCTACCCCGTTGCCCTAAGGGACCTTTTACCTTAACCACGTCGTCAACCAAACAGAAAATAGCTAAGAGAAGAGATGGCAGTTTCCGCCCTCTATCCTCCCAATGGAACTGGTTACGCTCCCCCATCCCAAAAGGAATCGAGTTTATTTGTCGACCCTCCTTACCCCCATCTTGCTTGTGCGAAGGACGTAAACGATCCCCACCCCCCAGGCAATACGGGACCCCCAAAAGGGTACCCCGGGTGGGCTCAGGGAAGTCACATAAAAGACGAAATTTAAATAAAAAAAAAGTGCCCCAAAGGCCCCCAGACAACGGCCTCCCTACCCGGGGGTCAATCCCCGTAAGGGCCCCCCTGGGAGAAGAGAGCTGCGGGTCTGAGGTGGGGGCTGACTACGCCACTGTAGTCTCGTGTGACCTGCAAAACAAAAGGGACTGAAGGGTTTAGGCCAAAACCAAAGTGCTGAAAAAGATCTGAAAAAATCAGAAATTTTCTTTACTAAATTACGTTAACAAAAAACAAAGCAATACGCCGAGCGAGACAAAGGCCCCCACCCGGGTATTCCTGTGGCCAAGTCTATTCTTCTGCGTCGGAAAAGTCCCCAGCTGTTCAAAGGGCCCAAAAGGAGTAAAAAAACAAAAAATTTATTAAAAAATAAAAAAAATTAAATAAAAAAAAATAATAAATAAATAAAAAAAACATTTTCCCGCCAAATTAAAGGAAAGGGGGGGAATCGGATCGGTACTAGGGCCCACTGAGAGACTCCTTGCTGCTGAGCCATGTGGAGCCCCTGTATGTAAAAAAATTCCAAAAAAAAAAACATCGGGCGAAAAAAATCCGGACGGTTGGTAAAATATATGTATTTACATTATTTCCTTTATATTATCCATATATTACATAATATCGTGTAAGTATTTTTGTATTTTTTTTATATATTAAACAAAAACAAAAACCCCCCACAATATATTATATATATATATATAATATATATATAAATAATTATTTATATATATATATTATATATATATATTATATATACATATATTAAAAAATTATATATATATATTATATATATATATTTATTTGTGTGTGGTGTGGGTGTGTGTATTTTGTGTGAAAGGGGAAAAAGAGGGGAAGGGGTAGAGAGAGTGATTTGTTTTTGCCCAAAATAAATACAATCATATACATTCCCTGCAAAAACCCAGGGAAAGATCTATCCAGAATGTTGTACTTCTATTTACACAGAGAGCTGTAAATAAAAATTGGGTTATACTCCTAAAGGATGTGTCTTGTTCTTAAAATTGTTCCATATCTCAGTTGAAAAGAAAGAAAACTTTTATATCACAAATCTGTCTTAATAAAAATTAAATAGAATGAATATGTGGTTTTCTCTGGGCGTCTATATATCGATAGGATGCAGTTTTCGAAAACAAGTAAAGCGTAGGATTATCAATTTAAAAACACCTTGCACATTTTGCGGTGGTGAACTGGCTTTGCCTCCCAAACTACATCCTGTACTGTATGGTTCTTATTCCTTGCATACCTGGTTAGTGTAACCCCCTCTCCGAGACATCCATCATAACTATGGTTGCCCCCATCAATTCCCGCAATACCTAATAATACCATTTTCTTCAGTTTTTTTTTCGGGGGGCCCATACTTGGCCCCCATAAACTCGAAGAGAGATGAAAACGTTTTTTAAGGTTATGTGACTGAGGAACCCAAATGAAGCCACTCGTGAGGCGGGAGACTTCAGGCTTAGAGGCCAAGGAAAAAGAGGGCCCCCGTTCGTTCCTCGAAAAGGGGGTGAGGGACCACAACGACCTCACAAGCAACTATCCCCGGAGATGCAGGCCTACAGGAGCGTGACCATACGAAGATACATGATAAAAAATAATAATAATAATCCTAAAATGAACAACAGAAGCACCAAAGTAAAACAGTTAATTCGGAAAAAGACAAGTGCCAGAAGGGCTTAAGAATTACTAGAAATACGCCAGAAGGGCTTAAGAATGAGGAAAAACATGCCAGAAGGGCTTAAAAACAAGAAAAAACTAACATCTAAGTTAAAATACATAATAGCAAGAATGAGGAAAAATGTAAAGATATTAAAAAGTAGACAGAAGAGTCGTAAGAAGCCGAAGTAAAGGCTTAAGTAAAGACGAGTAAAAGGTAAAGCACATAAAGAAACAGTAAAAGTACAAGATAAAGTAAGCAAAATTCAGAATAAGTAAAAAGTAAAAGACAAAGCACACTTGGTTTACAGTAAAAGGTTATGTAAAATAATAAAACACGTCCAGCATAGATACACCTAGGCAAGTAAAAAGGGCAGTACAACCTTGTTTCAGCACCACGGTTAAATCCAGGCAAAGGTAAATCCAAAGGGTAGTCACAACACAGTCACAGTATCCACTTCATTTAATGAACAAAAACCAGGGGGTTACATTAACTTCCGCGGACTGAAGCGTAGCACAAAAATGTAAATAAATAAAAAGAAATCTTATAATAAGAGAAACATACAGAAGATAAAACCATAATAAAATAATTAAAACAATCAGCAAAAGCAATAAGAAATTACAATTATCATAAAAAATAAGTAAAACAGTCTGCTGCGATTCATTAATAAAATCATAAACTAAGTTACTTTCTCTCACTGTATAAGAGAGATTAAAGGATGAATATGTAAAAATAAAACTGATTTAAAAATACAAGTGATAGAAAAGAGTATTCGCAGCAGATGTGGATGTCCCTGTTATCCGCACATCATGTGAAGCATCGTAAAAGAATAATGGATAACGAAAGGATCAATAAAAGTTGTTTTTTTAAAAAAGTACAAAAAAGTTGTAAATAAACGTAGATAAAGTAAATAAAGCCAGCATAATACAGAGTTCGAAGAAGTGTAAAAGGAGGCTGGCAGGGGGAAGTGACCCGGGCTGTGCTCGACTCGCCCTGTGGGAGAGGGGAGAGGAGGAGGGTGCGAATAAGGGGATGAGAAGATAGAAGGATCAGACCAAGGAGGGGGGGGGTTGGTGATGGGTATGGTCGGGGGGCTGGGGGGTTGAAAACCTCACAGTTTGTTTAAGGATAATGTACTGCATAGCGGGGTTCTTCATTTCAAAGTGCTAGTTTGATAATTGATCCAACTTGTCACAGGTTAAAATTCCTATATGAAGGGTAGCAAGTATAGTGAAAACTTGTTACTTGTTCCTAGTTCTCATGTTGCTTACCCCTTGGTTGTCAGAAAGACAGCTAGGTGTCGCTGCTGTTCATTCCGTTTTTGATTGCACGGTATATATCTACTGACTCAGCATCAGTTGTGCTTGCTCAGTTAGAATTCGCACACTTTCTTTAAGAGAAAATTTAAAACACCAATTTCAGCTGCTCCATGAGGATCATTAGAGGCATTACAGTAGATTGCAAGTGAGGGGTAAACCCTGAAGGGGATGGGGAATTTTTAACTATGTATTTCGGCAATGGTCTTTTAATACTGTTATTGAAATCATGGATTAGGCCCTGCTAATTAGTCAATATGAACATACACGTGATCTATGCCATGGTGTATAAGTGGTGCTTCTGAATGTTAATAGTTTGGGTACTTTTGACCTTTCATTCTAAAGGGAAGACTGTATCAGATTGGAGTATCAAAGGCCGGGATGCCTAACCTATAATTAATCTTATTTGACAAAGCATGGAAAAATGTGGTCTGCATTGTGAAACTGCAGAAGTATGATGCTGAGTGTGCTGTTGACTTGAGTTTATACGACTATGAACTGAAGGGAGGGCTACCCCTTTCCTCATGACAAGAACTTTAGCAGCCAAAAAATTTTTTTCATGGCTTGTTTTTAAATACGTCAAGGAGGTTGAGACATTTTGTAAACATTTTGCCCTTAAAAATCATCACACAGAAGACAGTAGCACTATTATCATACATTAACCAAGGACTCTGAGGAAGTACCTACGTATCTATTTTGCATTGTGAAGGACTTAACACCCAAGCAACATTCCCTGATATTTTGAACAATTCTCCGAATGAAGCGAGAATCGCGGGACATGAGGTAGGGAGCAATCACCATAACGCCAAGATACTTATAGATGTCAGTTTTTTGCGATAACTTGTCCATCTGGTGCTGGTGTTGGTGCTGGAGTTGAATGGAGCTTAACTCCTGTTGGTGTTGGGTGCTGTAGACGTCCCATGGCTTTTTTTGCAGGGCCCATATTTTTGCCCTCTGCGGGTGGGGAAATTCCTCCACATCATGAGGCGGGGGCGGGAAAGGACTTTTTTGGGGGGGGGGGGGGCTGCCTGCTTTTTTTTGGCTGCTTACTTTCCATTAGTACCGCAAAATAGGGATTTCCATCCTTTCCAGGGATAATTTTTTAACTGACGAGGCGTGCATA
>NC_051403.1:35017335-35019661 GCF_015228065.2 Penaeus monodon
AAACGGAAATGAACAGCAGCGACACCTAGCTGTCTTTTCTGACAACCAAGGTGTAAGAAAACATGAGAACTAGGAACAAGTATAAAAAGTGCCCCATATACTTGCTACCCTTTCTATAGAATTTTAACCTGTGCCCAATTTGGATCAATTATAAAAACTAGCACTTTGAAATGAAGAACCACGCTATGCAGTATCATTATCTCTTAAACAAACTGTGGGGTTTTTTCACCTCCCAGCCCCCCGACCATACCCATCACCAACCCCCCCCCCCCTTTGGGTCTGATCTTCTATCTCTCTCATCCCCTTATTCGCACCTCCTCCTCTCCCCTCTCCCCCAGGGCGAGTCGAGCACAGCCGGATCACTTCCCCCTGCCACCTCCTTTTACACTTCTTCTGAACTCTGTATTATGCGGCTTTATTTACATTTTATCTAACGTTTATTTACACTTTATTGTACTTTTTAAAAAATACAACTTTTATTGATCCTTTTGTTATCCATATTTTTTTTACGATGCTTCACATGATGTGCGGATAACAGGGACATCCACATCTGCTGCGAATACCTCTTTTCTATCACTTGTATTTTAAGTTCAGTTTTTTTTTTTACATATTCATCCTTTTAATCTCTCTTATACAGTGAGAGAAAGTAACTTAGTTATGATTTTTATTAATTATCGCAGCAGACTGTTTTACTTATTTTTATGATAATTGTAAATTTTTTTAAATTTCTTTTTCTGATTGTTTTAATTATTTTACTTTTGGTTTTATCTTCTGTATTTTTTCTCTTATTATAAGATTTCTTTTTTATTATTTTACATTTTGTGCTACGCTTCGTCCGCGGAAGTTAATGTAACCCCCTGGTTTTTGTTCATTAAATGAAGTGGATACTGTGACTGTGTTGTGACTACCCTTTGGATTTACCTTTGCCTGGATTCAAAATGTGGATGCTGAAACAAGGTTGTACTACCCTTTTTACTTGCCTAGGTGTACTATGCTGGAAAGTGTTTTTTTTATTTTACATAACCTTTTTACTGTGAACCCCTGTGTGCTTTGTCTTTTACTTTTACTTATTCTGAATTTTACTTACTTTTATCTTGTACTTTTACTTGTTTCTTTTATGTGCTTTACCTTTTTACTCGTCTTTTTCTTAAGCCTTTACTTCGGCTTCTTACGACTCTTCTGTCTTTCTTTTAATACTTTTACATTTTTCCCATTCTTGCTATTATGTATTTTAACTTAGATGTTTGTTTTTATATTGTTTTTTAAGCCTTCTGGGATGTTTTTCCTCATTCTTAAGCCCTTCTGGCGTATTTCTATAAATTTTTAAGCCCTTCTGGCATTGTCTTTTTACGAATTAACTTGTTTTACTTTTGGGGCTTCTGTTGTTCATTTAGGATTATTATTATTATTTTTTTATCATGTATCTTCGTATTGGTCACGCTCCTGTAGGCCTGCAAACTCCGGGGATAGTTGGCTTGTGAGGTCGTGGTGGTCCCCCCACCCCCTTTTCGAGGGAAAGAACGGGGGCCCCTCTTTTTCCTTGGCCTCTAAGCCTGAAGTCTCCCGCCTCACGAGTGGCTTCATTTGGGTTCCTCAGTCACATAACCTTACAAAACGTTTTCATCTCTCTTTGAGATTATGAGGGCCAAGTATGGGCCACCGAAAAAAAAACTGAAGAAAATGGTATTTAAGGTATTGCTGGGGCATCTGATATGGGCAAACCCTAGTCTATGATGGACTGTCTCGGAGAGAGGTTACACTAACCAGGCTATGCATAGGATATAAGTAACCCATACATGTACAGGATGTAGTTTTGGAGGCAAAGCCCGTTTCACCACCGCAAAATGTGCAAGGTGCTTAAATTGCATAATCCTACGCATTACTTTTTTCTCGAAAAATGCATCCTATCGATCATATAGCACTGTCCAGAGAAAACCACATATTCATTCTATTAATTTTATTATAGACATGATTATGTATAAAAGTTTCCTTTCTTTACTAACTAGATGAAAATGTGAACAATTATAGAACAATGACACATCCCTTCAGGCATGTATAACCAATGTTTGATTGACAGCTCTCTGTGTAAAAAGAAGTACAACCCTTCTGGATAGATCTTTCCCTGGCTTTTGCAGGAATGTATACTGATTGTATTTTATTTTTTGTCAAATCAAATCATCTCTCTCTACTCCCTCTCTCTCTTTCTCCCTTACACACACACACACACACACACACACACACACACATATAATATAAAATATATATTATATATATATATATATTAATATATATTATATAATATATATATATATATATATTATTAATA
>NC_051403.1:35019761-35036221 GCF_015228065.2 Penaeus monodon
TAAATGCATGATGAGGCAGTCTCACGACATACCAAAACTCGGCTGGTCTAGGCACAAAGACGCCTGGTACTCAATGACGAGATAGGAGGTCAACCACAGGGTATATGTGCCGAAAACATTCGAAGGCAAAAACACCGACAACAGCCTCTAAGGAGGCTGTCAGGATGCCAAGGAACTGCAGCATGCTGAATGGTGGAGCCTTCGATCACCGTACCACCCTCTCAGAGGTATGGCAATGGGTCAAGCGAGCCACCAGCTGCTCAGCCCCGAGATGCACGCACAATGACCCCTAGTCAGAGGCCAACAGACTGGCGCACGAGTTCTCTGCGAGAACGAGTAGCGACAGCCTGCCAGCCGAACTGAGGGCAAGACAAGAACGCCTACAACCAGACAGACTTGCTCACATCAGAGAAAGGGCAGCTGAACCCGATAACTCAGATGTTATCTTTTCTCTGAGGGAACTAAGAAACGCATATAAAGCCAGTTATAACACAGCCCCGGGCTCTGACGGAATCTCGTTCCCCATCATTTCCCACCTGGGACTGGTAGGTGAGCTTGCATTCCTGCAACTCATCAACAAGTCCTGGGAAACTTCCACTCTACCCTAGAGTTGGAAGAGGGCTACCATAGTTCCCATCCCTAAACCAAAGGAGCCGGGGAAGTACCACCCCATCTCTCTCCTCAGCTGTCTGGCCAAGACTGCCGAGAGGATGGTACTGAACCGGTTCCGATGGAAAATGGGACCCCCACATGAACACCTCCACAGGTTCACAAGGGGCATGAGCACAGCGCACAGCATAGCCACGCTCTTGAGCACAATAAGCACGGGCACATCTGTGGCAGTATTCCTTGACCTGGAGAAGGCTTTTGAATTGGCAAGTCCTCTTGCCATTCAGGAGAGCCTGATCCAAAAAGGAATCAGAGGTAAGCTCTTGGCTTGGATAGGTGACTACTTTACGAATAGAACAGCCAGAGTCAAATTCCAAGGTCACCTATCACAGCACATGCCACTAGAGAATGAAATGCCACAGGGGGTTTTTTGTTCTCAGTCCACCTTTTAATACATTAATGTCCTGTATCCTCAACATTAACCTCCCAGTGGGGTGCAAGATCATCTCCTATGCAGACGATCTTGCTATCATCTCCATTGGACCATACTGCCTAAACAAAGCCCAGCGTTGTCTGGACCTGGTATCCGAGGAGTGTTGCAGGACAGGACTCTGCAGCCAAATCCAAAGCCATGGTTCTGAGACAGAGAGTTCAAGGCACAAGTCTGAAAATCCAGGGAATGGACTTGGAGTGGGTTCAGGACTACCTCTACCTTGGGGTAAGGATAGACCAGACCCTCTCCTTCCACAAGGAGGTCCAATGCCTGGTTGACCGAACAAAATCAAGACTGTCTGTCATGAGAGCAATGAGTGGAAGACGCATAGGGGCCAGACACAGAGTACTAAGATCATTCTATGTTCATGCTGTCAGGCCCATTGTAGACTATGCCTCCCTCGCTCTGATTGGCATTAAGAGAAAACATAAAGACCAACTGGAGACAGTCCAAAAACGAAGCTGCCAGGGTCATTCTGGGTGCCCCAAGGTGGGCGAAGGTCCTCAACCTCCTAGTGGAGGTAAACCTTCTCCCCTTGGCCTCACGAATTGATCTAATGGCAGCACAATTCTTATCAAAGGTCATCCAGGCTCCCAGGAACACAAGCCTAAGACATAAAATAGTCAGACGCCTAGAACAAGATAACGAGCTGTTTGCAAACAACTCCTGGCTGTCTCACACAGCCAGGGTGTTAATACGCCATCAGCTCAAAGAAGTACTACTGGCCAAGGGCATGGACTCCCCTCACCCTGACTTTGTCGAAGCTCTGCCGTGGGCACAAACTTCGATAGAGTTCTTGGTCATGAGACTGGCAAGCAAAAAGAACGAATATTGTATGCCTAGCCTAAAGGCAGAAACCCAGAGGGTCATTGCAACCATCACCCCTCCGGGAGCAGAACATATTACACGGATGGATCGGTCGATCCCTTGACCCACACTGCAGGCGCCGGCTTCACAGCAAGGGATGCCACAAAATCCATGAGGGTAACAGACAACGCCTCCTCGCTACAAGCAGAGGCAGTTGCTATCATGGGAGCACTGAGCCACGCGTCCGTGAGGGAAGGACATGTGGTCATACACACAGACTCCAAAGGAGCCGTCGACTGTCTTCAGCAGCGCTCACCCATCTACCTTTTGACTACCATCCTCACACTGGCACAGAGGATTCTTGCACAGGGTAGAAGAATCATCATAAACTGGGTTTCCCAGCCACATAGGGATCAGAGGGAATGAGCTTGCTGACAGATTAGCGAAGTTGGCAGGGTATGCCCCTAATCCCATGATAATACATCAGAGCCGAAAATTACTTAGGAGGAAGTGTACGGTGATGGCCACCTCCTTCCTCCTGCAGCTTCACAGAGAGGAAACGAGATCCTCCCCCTCGGCCAGCTGGTACTCAGATGCCACAGGCTATGAACCACTGGCACTCTCTGAAATAAACAACAGAGGTACCAAAATCATTCTGCACAGAATGCGCCTAGGTTACCACTGTGCATGGCAGATCATACAAACAATAGAACGTGAAGAGAGGTGTTGCATGCATTACGGCGAGCCGAACGCCACACTTGTGCATTACTTGGAGAATTGTGTGCACACGCAATTCCTAAGACAAAGCCCACAGAACACAGCTGTCGTGCTGGTAAAGAGATTATGCGAGATGCTTACACCACGGTTACAGGAGCGCCTACTGGCAATCCCACCGCCACGGTAAGCACTGAGTGTCAGACAAACAAATGAGACCATAAGTGAAAGGCCCGGCGAAGCCAGAACTTCGCAAATCTCAAGCAAGCAAGCCTGTTGTGGGTGGTTGAGGAGGGTTGCCGAAGCTAAGGCATCTTTGCTTATTTCGAAAGCTTTGGTCGCCTCAGGGGTCCAGGTAATGTCTTTGCCGCGTTCTGACCTGGATGGGATGTAGCCAGTAGGGGTGCACACTTGGGAATGAACCTCCTGAAGAAATTTATCATACCGAGGTACTTCCGAAGCTGTCTCTTGGTTGTTGGTTTAAGGAACTGCCTGATGCTGCTGACCTTCTCCTGAGCTGGGGTGATGCCATCCGCGGTGATTGTCTGGCCTAAGAAAGTAAGAGAAGTGACTCCAAACAGACTCTTACCAGGATTGATGACAACTCCGGCCTTCTGCAGGCGGGCAAAGAGGGCGTAGAGGTGCTTTATGTGCTCCTCACGACTGCTGCTAGCGATGAGAATGTCGTCGATGTAGACGAAAACACCCTGTAGTCCATGGGTGACATCATCCATGAAACACTGGAAGGTCTGGGCGGCGTTGCGGCGGCCAAACGGCATTCGAAGAAATTCGTATAGGCCAAAGGGGGTGGTTACAGCTGTCTTCAGGATGTCTTCTTTGGCGATGGGAAGCTGGTGGTATGTTCGGACAAGGTCGATCTTGGAGAAGATTGTGCACCCTGAGAGTTCGCGTGTGAAGGAGTGGAGGTGTGGGAGAGGGTAGCGGTCCGGCGCGGTACCTGTGTTGAGATGGCGATAATCACCACAAGGGCGCCAATCACCGTCTTTCTTCCGTACAAAGTGCAGGGGGGATGCCCACTGGCTGCTGGAAGGGCGTATGATTCCGAGCTCCCTCATGTGCTCAAACTCTGCCTTGGCAATGCAGAAACGGTCTGGTGCAAGGGGCCTGCAACGGGAGTAGACCGGAGGTCCAGTCGTGGTGTGTGACAGTGTGTGGCGGTGTTGTTGCCACACTGATGGGCTTCGTCAGTGAAGGGAAATCCTGAAGCATAGCTCAATAGGCGCATTCGTTGGGCAGCACTGTGTAGATGCGAGGGGCGCGAACAAGGGCCGACGAAGCGAAGCTGCGGGCCCCAGACTGGTGTACTAGGGACTCCCGTTTAAGGTCCACTATGAAGCCATGGTGCACAAGGAAGTCTGCTCCCAGGATTGGTTGCTGTACATCAGCGACCAGGAAAACCCATGTCAGCTTCTAGTGCAGGGTGCCACTGAAAATGAGTGTCATGGAACGCTCACCGTATACGCGAGAGATCGGCGCTATTAGTTCCCGCGGTGCCCGTTTCCCGGCCAGGAACATGGGGGCTCGCACTGCCGCGCTCGGGTAGCTACCTGGAGTCGGGGAGCGGTGGCGGCTGTAGGTTTGACGGTGTTAAGGCATGTAGTTTCGTCCGCGGTCACGGGTGGCATAGGGAGATGCGGTGAAGGGTCGCGGGCTGCTAGCCATCAAATGGCGGTTGTAATTCGGCGACTGTGTCGCGAGGAACTCCAGGGTGAGAGACGGGGTATTGAAATTGGGCGGTGTTCTGCATGCCAGGATGTTATCAGCTTTCGAGGCTAGTTGCTTGATGGGGAGTTATGAATGAAGCAAGAAGGACCGTTTGAATTGACGCTGGAGAAACATGGAACGCAGTATATCGGGCGGCAGGTGTGTGTTTGGCGCGGGCGAGGGTGAGTTGTATGTATTTGAGTATCTCGGAGGAGTATGGCCGTCGTGGTGTTCTTGTGAAAGGAGGGCGCCACTCGCTACAGGATTGAGGAGTTTGTAGGTGTGTAATTGGGGTTGTGAGGAGGTCGCTGACAGAGAGCAGGAGGTCAGGTGAGAGATTTGTCACCAGTATCTGTAGAAGGAACTCCTGTTCCACCTGGCAGGAACCATTCGGGAAGGCAAGCGATTGTGCAGGTAGGCAGTGGCTTTAGGGAGGCTGAGAGACTCATGGCTACTGGACTCTGAACTCTGAGGGTCACCAGTGTAGGTATAGGTAAACACTATGGTTAGTCAAATTGGCTCTTATTGTGGAGCTTACAAAGGTGTTCTTTGGTGAGAGCCTAGCGATGAGTGAGTGTTGCTTCTGGGTTGCGGCTTAAATGGCCCAGCCGCAATTTGTACACACTGGTCAGGTCCAAAGAGCTCCACAGTGATTGGCGGGAGTCAGATCGCCAAATGTCAAGAGCCTGCTCTACCATGTGCGGAAGCTTGTCGCGAGGTGGTCACCACAACAGGCACGGGCCCAGGGGTCGGACTTAGTCTGATACCCATTATGAGCGATTCCATGGCTACCCTCCTCCTCCTCTAGGAGGGGGGATGACCCATGGACTCTCTACAAACTAATGCAACCTTGAACAGCAGAACCCCTACTACTGACAAACGAGAACGATTCTTTTCAATCCCTCCAGAGAGTGCAAGGTGTTTGACTGTCAAATGCGTGAATGGAAATCAATCGCTTTTGAATGTGAGCCCCTTCATCATCAAGAAGGTCCTTGGTGGTCGAGTGGACGGCGATTTTGATTTTATCAGGAGGTTGCAAGATGGTGGCCTCCATGTAAAAGGGCAGTTCAACTCCCAGATTGGGGACCTGCTTAAACTGATGCAGATTCATGATTTGAAGGGTTACGTAACTATCCCCATTGGCCCCAATACCTGCAAGGGAGTAATCTTTAGCAGGGATTTGAGGACAATGGAGGAGAGCAAAATTCTGGAAAATGTGGGGGACCAAAGCGTGGTGGACGTGAACTGCATGACCAAAAAAGACTAGAGTTTGCGAACAGAAATTGGATTGTGCTTTTTGACTTCTGCTTCAAGTAAAATTCCTGAGTATGTCACAGTTGGATATGAACGTGTCCAAGTGCGACCTTACATTCAAAAACCTATGCACTGTAATAGATGCCAAAATTTGGACACACCACATTGCAATGCAATGATAGAGACACTAGTAAATTTACTTGCGGTAAATGTGCTGGAGATCATGACACTGCTGTATGTACTGAGAAAGCTCTCAAGTGTGCTAACTGTGGAGGTCCCCATCAATCTGGCTCTGCCGAGTGCAGCAGCTTGAAGAAGGAGGCTGAAATATTAGCATTCATGAGAGGACATGATGTTAGTTACCGTGAAGCCAAGAGGAAAGTTGAAGGTTTGACCAGCAAACCCAATACTTCCTACGCTTCAGTAGCAACTAACAACACTTCCAGTGCAAATGGCATCAATCAGGAACTTGCAGCTAAGGATGAAGAAATTGCTGAGGAAACGGCTAACAAATTAATGAATCAAATTAAAGAATTGTAAAATACAATTCAACAAATTGCTGAATCAACCCAGTAAAAACAGCAGCATCATAAAGAGGATGATACAAATCACAGTCTGGATCACACTTTCTCGTCAGGCGGCTCCTGCTAGGACTTCGCCTGGTGTTTGGTCTATTTCTCAGAACAGATCATCTTCCACAGGCGTCTACTTGGCTGCGAGACGCAGGACATGGAGGCTACTGTCTAAAAAAATACCCATGGGAGGCCCCTGGGTAGCGAGGGAGAGGAGGACGAACCTCCCTCCCAGAAAAAGAAAATTAAAACCGGCAGACAAGGCACTTCTAAACCCCATAAAACGTAATCTTCACGTTAATCATTATACAATGGAACTTTCGAAGTCTTAGATCTAAAGTAAATGACCACAGATTATTAACCTCGTTCTATGCTCCCGATATTATAGTCCTACAAGAAACGCACTTAACTCACCTCGTCTCAGACGAGGTTGTTTTGCTGAGGAACTACCATCTGTGTCGGAAGGATCGAGAGGGTAGGGGTGGAGCCGCCTCCACCCCTACCATGTACATCCACCAAAGCCTCCCTTTCACTGAAGTGACTATTGGTTCTACTTTGGAGTTTGTCGCATGTAAAGTAAAAATCAATAACATGCATTGGTTTATTATCCCCCTGATCAAGTGGAAATTTATGATGAGCTTTTTGCTCTTCAGAATAGTCTGCCACTAAATAAAGTAATTTTAGGTGATTTTAATGCTCATTATACGTTATGAGGTTCCCTGCAGGTAGATGGTAGAAGTGAGCAAGTAGTTAAGTTGATTAAAGATTCGATCTGGTCCTTTGAATGATGGTAGCCGACGCGGGTGGATGATAATACCGGTAATTTGAGCTTTATTGATTATCACTGGTCTCTTCATCAATAGCAGCCAAGTGTCTATGGCACCATGACAACTCATTGGGAAGCGATCACCTTCCTATTTGATTAAATATTCATGTGACACAGTGAGAAACGACTTCAGCACCTAAATTTAACGTAAAAAGAGCAGACTGGGTCGCCTTCACAAGGAGTGTCAAGCTCAAACTTGTTGGAGAAACCATTGATGATAAAGTAAACAATATTCAGAATTCGATTATAGAAGCAGCATTGCTATCCATTCCTAAAACTTCGACAGATAGAGTTAAGCATAGAGTTCCATGGCGGATACCAGATTGCCGCAGGGCGATGTGCCGACGCAATAAGGCCTACAGGCTTTTCAAAAATAACATCACAAATGAGAACTTTTGCAATTACAAACAAGCAAGAGCTAGGGCTCGTAGAGAAAAAAGACAATCAAAAAGAGACTCCTGGTGGAGCTTTGTCTCTACAATTAATAATAATACCAAAATATCAGAGGTTTGGTCCACTATCAATAAAATCAATAAGAAAAAAAATCTTGCAAAATCAACATCATTCACGAAGATAACAATTTAGATTCACCTTGAGATAGGCAGTTCTCTCATACAAGCAGCTCAGCAAATTATTATCCCGCATTCCTGAGCATCAAAGAAGCGGCTGAGCTGCAACCAATTAACTTGCATAGGAGATGACTTTGATTACACAAAAAGATCTTACAATGGATGAGCTTGTCCGAGCCCTAGAAGCCTGTAGAGGAACATCCCCAGGCCCCGATGAGATTCGATATGAGATGATAAAGCATCTTAATCATGATGACATGATTAAGTTGCTAGAAGTGTACAATGAAATTTGGAAAAGCCACACTTTTCCAAAACTCATGGCACTTCGCCCATATCATTCATATATTGAAAGGAGGGGGTAATCCCAGATTTGCCATCTCCTACCGCCCAATTGCATCGACAAGTTGCTTATGCATGGTCATGGAAAGAATTGTTAACAGTAGTCTATTGCATTTTTTAAATTCCATCAATTTGCTAGTTGATGAGCAGTGCGGTTTCCGAAAGGGACGCCAAACTCTGGATCAACTAGTAAAGCTGGACAGTCATATTCAAGAGGCAATTGCCAAAAAAGATTCTTTGATTCAGTATTTTAGATATAGAAAAAGCCTACGACATGACATGGCGATATGGCCTACTCAGAAAACTTTATGCTTTTGGATTATGTAGAAACTTGCCTTGTTTATTCAAAATTTCATTTTTGACAGACCTTTTGCTGTGAAATTATTTTCTGACAATGTCACTTTTTTGGACATTTTTGTCCAGGCAAACGGGGTCCCACAAGGAAATGTCTTGTCACCAACATTATTTTCATGCATGATTAATGACATCTTACCAGCTCCTCCTCGGAATACTCACTGTACACTAATGATTGTGCATTATGGCATTCCAGCAATAATGCAGAATTCTCGGCAATTGTAACCAAAATGGCACAGGATATGATTCATAACTGGGGCCTCCAGTGGGGTTTTAAGTTTTCCACAAGAAAGAGTATTGGGTTATTTTTTTCACAAAGGAAGAAGACGAACATCAGGCTAACTCTAGACAACCACCAATACCTATGAAAATTCTGCTAGATTCTTGGTCTACTCTTGGATAGTAGACTAAATTGGAAAGACCACAGTGGTCAGTTAAAGAATATATGTCAAAGAGCACTAAATTTATTAAAATGCATTTCTGGTAATAAAGGGGGAGCTGATAGAAAGTCTTTACTAATGATAAATAAAGCCCTGATAAGGTCTAAAGTAGATTATGGGTCAATCGTGTATGGCTCGGCATCAAAAACAAGTTTGAAAGGTTTGGATGCTGTGTAGAATGTTTGTCTGTGTGTGTGTGTGCTGGAGCCCTAAAATGTACTCGGATCGAGCGTAATGAGGTGGAGTCAGGAGTACCTCCCCTCCTACTCATACGCCGCGGCCAGTTAGCACTGCCCTATGCCGCAAAGGTGGCTCGAGACCCGAGCCATCCTAATGGCAATAGAGGCACTAGGCCCTTCGCCATGAGACTCCATGACCTCGTCGAGAAAGTCGGTATAAATCTCTCTACCATCGATACCCTGGTTCATTCAAATATAGCGCCATGGGAAACCCCCAACTTTTCTATCATGGAAGCCCTGCTTCCATCAGCCAAGGCCATGGCGCCGGGGGTGGAGGTACGCCAGAGGTTTAGAGAGATCCTTGTTAAACATCTCCCTTTTTTCATATATATACCGACGGCTCCAAGACAAATGGGTGTGTTGGTGCGGGTGTATAGTCGACTGAATGTGAACTAAAGTTCAGACTGCCGAATTATACATCGATCTTTCTTGCTGAACTTTTTGCCATTGACAAAGCTATTGATTTTGCACTATCGACGACCCACGATAGAATAGTTATTTTTCAGATTCATGAAGTTCACTTAAAGCTATTAAATCCTTAGAAACCACTAAAAATGAACTACTGGGTAATATAATTTGTACATGGTGCCAACAAATCAGTCAAGCTAATATGGGTACCAGGCCACTCTGGTATCCATGGCAATGAGCAGGCTGACAAATTAGCTGGGTCAACTGGCGATCTGGACCTTAGCATAGTTCGTACAGATCTCAGGTGCTTTGTGTCTCTTATAAAAGCAAAAATCCATATCCTGTGACAAAGTGAGTGGACCAACCTGCAACTGACAAATAAAGTCAGAGAAAATATAGAACCGTGGAACAGCCCACAGGAAAGAAAGAAGGGAGGAGGTGCCAAATGGCAAAATGTCAATGCGAGCCTAACCATCAACCATATTTTAACAGCATGTCAAAATTTCACCAACAAACGACAGCATTTAATAAACTATTTCCGATCAAAAATATGGATTTTACAACCTCAAATCTCTTATCAAATGATGAAAAAATAATAAGTAAAGTAATCACTTTTCTAAGAGACAAAATTTTATGACCTTATATAGATTGATAGAATGAATAAGATCCATTGGCTTAATAACTTTTGGCCACATGCCGCTGGTTGATAGCCAAGAAATCCAACAAAGAAAGAAGAAAGACACACACTCGTGTTCGAGATTTTGCAGAGCTCGGACCCCTTTTTTTCCAGGCGCAGCAACAGCAAACTATAAGTCGTGTGCCACAGGTGCTACCCTTGGTGTCCAGGGCCTCTCGTCACACTCGGCATCGTTGTTTCTGAATCATAACGTAGATTTCCTTGAGTAAACTTTTTTTTTTCAGAACTTATATATATGTATATATATATATATATTATATATATTATATATATATATATGTATATATATATAGATAATATATATATTATATATATATGTATATAATATATATGTATATATATATATATATATATATATATATATATATATATATATATATATATATATATATATATATATATATATATATATATATATATATATATACATATATATAAGTTCTGAAAAAAAAAAGTTTACTCAAGGAAATCTACGTTATGATTCAGAAACAACGATGCCGAGTGTGACGAGAGGCCCTGGACACCAAGGGTAGCACCTGTGGCACACGACTTATAGTTTGCTGTTGCTGCGCCTGGAAAAAAAGGGGTCCGAGCTCTGCAAAATCTCGAACACGAGGTGTGTCTTTCTTCTTCTTTGTTGGATTTTTGGTATCAACCAGGGCATGTGGCCAAAAGTTTTAAGCCAAGGTTTATTATTCTATCAATTTATAAGGTCAAAAAATTTTGTCTCTTAGAAAAGGATTATTTTACTTATTATTTTTTCATCATTTGAAAAGAGTTTTGAGGTTGAAATTTTTATTTTTAATCGGAAATATTTTTATTAAATGCTGTCGTTTTTTGGTAAAAATTTTGAATGCGTTAAAATTGGTGAGGTTAGGCTCGCATGACATTTTGCCATTTGGCACCCTCCTCTTTTTCCCTGGGGCTTTCCAGGGTTCTATATTTTCTCTGATTTATTGTAGTTGCAGGTTGGTCCACTCACTTTGCAAGGATAGGGATTTTTTTTGTTTTTAAAGAGACAAAAAGCACCTGAGATCTTAGAACTATGCAAAGGGTCCAGATCGCCAGTTGACCCACAAAATTTGTCAGCTGTCTTTGCCATGGTCAGAGGGGCCCCGGCCCTATTAGTTATGATTTTTGGGCCCCAGTACAAAATTTTCCCAGAGTTCTTTTTTTGGGGTTTCAAGGATTTAATAGCTTAAGTGAATTTCATGAACTGAAAAATAATACTATCGGGGGTCTGGGAAGGCAAAATCAAAGCTTTGCAAGCAAAAAGTTCAGCAAGAAAGACGATGTATAATTCGGCAGTCTGAACTTATTTCCATTCAGTCGACTATACACCCGCACCAACCACCATTGTTTGGAGCCGCGGTAATATTGAAAAAAGGGAGAGTTAACAAGGATCTCCTAACCTTGGCGTACCTCCACCCCGGCGCCAGGCCCTTTGGTGATGGAAGCGGGCTTCCATGATAGAAAAATTTGGGGTTTTTTCCCATGGCCTATATTTAAATGAACCAGGGATCGAGGAGAGGATTTATACCGACTTTCTGACGAGGCATGGGTTCTCATGGCAAAGGGCCCCCTAGTCCCTCTTTTCCCATTAGGAGGCTGGGGTCTCGAGCCCCTTTTGCGGCATAGGGCAGTGCTAAGGGGCCGGGGGATGAGTGGAGGGGAGGTACCCGACTCCCCCTCATTACGCTCGATCCGAGACATTTAGGGTCCAGCACACACACCCCACAGAAAAAACTTTTACACAGACCCAAAAACCTTTTCAAATGTTTTTGATCCCGGCCCATACACGTTTTGACCATAACTTTTAGACCTTACAGGGCTTTATTTATCTTTTAGTAAAGACTTTCTTCAGCCCCCCCTTTTTACCAGAAAGATTTTAAAAATTTTTAGTGCTCTTTGACATATTTTTTAATGACCACTGTGGTTTTTCCAATTGAGTCTACTATCCAAGGAAAGACCAAAAAATTAGCAAAATTTTTTCAATGGGTTTGGGGGTTGTCTAGAGTTAGCCTGAGTTCGGTTTTTCCTATGTGAAAAAAAAAAAACCCCAAACCTTTCTTGTGGAAAACTTAAAAACCCCCACTGGAGGCCCCGTTGAATCATATCCTGTGCCATTTGGTTTACAAATTGCCGAGAATTCTGCATTTTTGCGGAAAGCCATAATGCACAATCATTAGTTACAGTGAGTTTTCCGAGGGGGAGCGGTAAGATGCATTAACATGCAGAAAATAATTTTGGGACAAGACTTTTCCCTTTGTGGGACCCCGTTTGCTGGACAAAAAGCCCAAAAAAGGACATTGGGTCAAAAAATAATTTCACAGCAAAAGGGTCTGTCAAAATAAATTTTTTAAATAAAAAAAGGCAATTTTTCTACATAACCAAAAGCATAAAGTTTTCTGAGTGGGCCCATTCCCCAGTCATGCGTAGGTTTTTCTATATCAAAAATACTGAAATCAAAGAATTTTTTTTTGGCAATTGCCTCTGAAATGATGTCCAGCTTTACTAGTTGACCCAGATTTTGGCCCCCCTTTTGGGAAAACCCGACTGCTCAAAAATAGCAAATTTGAGGAAATTTTAAAAAAAATGAAATAGACACGTAACAATTTTTTCATGACCAGCATAAACAACTTTTCGATGCAATTGGGCGGTAGGGGGAGGCAAACTGGGGTTACCCCCTCCTTTCAATAATGAATGATAGGGGGAATGCCCTGAGTTTTGGGAAAAATGTGGCTTTTCCAATTTTATTTTACACTTCTAGCAACTTAATCATGTCAAGATTAAAATGCTTTTTATTCATATCGAATCTCATCGGGGCCTGGGGGTGTTCCCACAGGCTTCTAGGGCCGGACAAACTCATCCATTGAAGATCTTTTTTTAATCAAAGTAAACTCCTGGCAAAATTTTAAATTTGGGTTTGGGTCAGCCCTTCTTTATGCCAGGAAGCGGGATAAAATTTGCGAGCTGCTTTTATGAGAGAAATGCCTACTCAAAGGGGAATCTAAATTGTTACTTGTGAATGATGTTGATTTGCAAGATTTTTTTTCTTATTTATTTTATTTAAGGGACCAAACCCCGTATTGGATTATTTTAATTGTAGAGACAAAATCCCCCAGGAGTCTCTTTTTTTTGTCTTTTTCTCACGAGCCCTAGCTTTTCTTTTGTAATTGAAAAATTCTATTTTTGAGTTATTTTTTAAAAGCTGTAGGGCCTTATTGGTCGGCACATCGCCCCGCGGGAATTGGTATCGCCAGGAAAATCATGTTAAAATTATCTGTCGAAGTTTGGAATGGAAGCAATGCGCTTCTATAACGAATTTTGAATATTTTTATTATACAATGGGTTCCAAAAAGTTTTAGCTTGACACTCCTTTTGAAGGCGACCCCCGTTGTTTTTTACGTTAAATTTGGTGCGAAAGTCGTTTCACTTGTCACATGAAATTTAATCAAAAAAAGGGAAAGGGGATCGCTTTCCCCAAAGAGTTGTCAATGGTGCCATAGAACTTTGGGCTATGTGAAGAGACAGGATAAGTCAATAAAGCTCAAATTAACGGTATTATCATCCACCCGTGGGGGACCCTATTTTGAAGGCCCGATCAGAATATTTAAAAACTTAATACTGTCACCCCTTTCCATTACCTGCAGGGAACCATAAGTAAATGAGCATTAAAAACACCAAAATTTCTTTATTTTGTGGGAGACTATTCTGAAGAGAAAAAAGTCATATAAATTTCCATTGATGGGGGATAAAAACCCAAGATGTTTGATTTTACTTTTCATGCGACAAAAAACCCCAAAATAGAACAATAGTCACTTCAGGAAAGGGAGGCTTTTGGGGGATGTACATGGAGGGGGGGAGGCGGCTCCCCCCTACCCCCTCGATCCCTTCCCACAAGATGGTAGTCCCAGCAAAAAAACCTCGTCTGAGACGAGGTGAGTTAAGTGCGTTTCTTTTAGGACATTTAAAATCGGGGAGCATAGAACGAGGTTTAATTTTCGTGGGCATTTACTTAGATCAAGATTCGAAAGTTTCCCTTGTTAATGATTAACGGAAGATACGTTTTATGGGGAGAAGTGCCTTGTCTGCCGGTTTAATTTTCTTTTCTGGGGGGGGGTTTGTCTCCCCTTCCTCGCTACCCAGGGGCCCCCCATGGGTTTTTTTTTTGACGAGCCCCATTCCTGGCTCGCAGCCAAATAGACGCCTGGGGAAGTGATCGTTCCCAGAAAAGACCAAAAACCAGGCAATCCTAGAGGAGCCGCCTGGGCGAGAAAGGGGATCCAGACTGTGATTGGTATCACCTTTTTGATGCGCGTTTTTTCTGGTTGACAGCAATTTGTTTTAATTTTTATTTTACAATTTTTTAATTTTATTTTATAATTTTTTAGCGTTTCCTCAGCAATTTCTTCACCTTAGGAATTCGATTTATGCCATTTGCATGGAAGTGTTGTTAGTGCTACTGAAGCGTAGGAAGTATTTGGGTTTGCTGGTCAAAACCTCAACTTTTCCCCTTGGGTTCCGGTAACTAACATCAGTCCTTCAGAATGCTTATTTCAGCCTCCTTCTTTAAGCTGCTGCACCCGGGGAGCCAGATTTTATGGGGACCTCCACAGTTTGCACACTTTAAGTTTCTCAGTACAACGCGTGCTGATTCAGCACATTACCCCAAGAAATTTTCAGGTCTCTATAGCATTGCAATGGGGTGTCCCAAATTTTTCATCATTTAAATCATAGGTTTTGAAAGTAAGGTCGCACTTGGAAAGTTTATCCAACTGTGACATATCAGGGAATTTTTTCTTGAAGCGAAACAAAAAACCAATCCCAAATTTTTTTTTCGCAAATTGTTTTTTTGGTCATGATTTACGTCCAAACCCGCTTTGGTCCCCACATTTTCCCGAATTTTTCCTTTCCCCATTGTCCCCAAAACCTGCTAAAGATTATCCCTTGCAGGTATTGGGGCCCCTGGGGGGAGTTCGTAACCCTTCAAATCATGAATCGCACAGTTTAAGCGGCCCCAATCTGGGAGTTGAAATGCCCTTTTTCATGGAGGCCCACCTCTGCAACCTCCTGTAAAATCAAAATCGCCGTCACTCGACCCCCAAGGGACCTTTGTGATGAAGGGGCTCACATCAAAAGCGTTTGTTTTCCTTTCAGTTTTTGACAGTCAAACACCTTGCCCCTCTGGAGGGATGAAAAGAACTTTCGTTGTCAGTAGTGGGGGGTTCTGCTGTAAAGGTTGCATTAGTGAGGAGAGTCAGGGGGCACCCCCCTCCTAGAGGGGGAGGAGGGGTAGCCATGGAACGTCATAAGGGTATCAGACTAAGTCCCACCCCCGGGCCCCCTGCCTGTTTTTGGTGACCCCCCTCGCGACAAGCTTCCGCACTGGTTAGAGCGGCTCTACATTTTTGGGGATTGGATCCCGCCAATCATGTGGAGCTCTTTGGGGCCCGACCAGTGTGTACAAATTGCGGCTGGGCCATTTAAGCCGCAAACCAGAAGCAAACACTCATCATCGGCAGGCTTCTCACAAAAAAACCTTTTTAAGTCCCAAATAAAGAGCCCAAATTTTAGACCATAGGTTTTCCTAAAATACATGGGACCTCAGAGTTCAGACCAGTAGCCCGAGTCTCTCAGCCCCCTAAAGCCCCTTAAACCCGCACAATGCTGCCCCCCGAATGGTTCCTGCAGGTGGGAAAAGGTTTCCCTTTAAGATACTGGTTTGACAAATCTCTCACCCCGACCCCTCCTCTCCCTCAGGGCCCCTCAACAACCCCAATTACAACACTACAAAAACCCCAATCCTGTAGCGAGTGGCGCCCTCCTTTCACAAGAACACCACCGGAGGCCATACTCCCTCCGAGATATAAATACATACAACTCCCCTCGCCCGCGCCAAAAAAACACACCTGCGCCCCATATACGCGTTCCATGTTTCTCCAGCGCAATTCAAACGGCCTTTTTGCTTTATTCATAACTCCCCATCAGCAAAGCCTCGAAAGCTGAAAATCCTGGAGCAGAAAACCCCCCAAATTTAAACCCCGCTCTCACCCTGGAGTTTCCCCGCGCCAGGTCGCCGAATTAACAACCCCCATTTGATGGCTAGCAGCCCCCCGGGCCCTTCACGCTCTCCCATGCCCCCCGTGACCGCGGGGCGAAACTACATGCCTAACACCGTAAAAAATACAGCCCCACCGCTCCCCCACTCCAGGTAGCTACCCGAGCGCGGCGGCGAGCCCCCCTGTTCTGGCCGGGAAACGGGCCCCGGGGGAAAAATAGCGCCGACTCTCGCTATACGGTGAGCGTTTCCCTGACATCATTTTTAGTGGCACCCCGCACTAGAAGCGAATGGGTTTTTTCCCGGTCGTGAGTACAGCAACCCAAACCTGGGAGCAGACTTCTTGTGCCCCC
>NC_051403.1:35036321-35038821 GCF_015228065.2 Penaeus monodon
AAAGCAAAATACTTTTTGACTTTATTTCATTAACTGTATTTACACATAAATGGCTCAACAGTGCTTGGTCACCTTGATTTTTAGAAAGATTTGAAAAAATAATTTTATTAGTTTACAATTGTTATTTGTATTTGGTACCATTTTGTTAATCATAATGACATTAATAGCAACATCAGTGTTGATTTTAAGAGCATAACCCCCCCCCCCACCCCCACCCCCCAGCAAATTCAAGGAATTAGGAAATCAGTTACGTTCACTATGGCCCACTAACTGACTCCTTGATAAGTACTAGTAGAGCCATCTGTGAGTAAATACAATTGTTAAACTAAAATCACAGTGGACATGATATGTATTTTTGCCATCCTGTCATAATTGGGTTGCCTAAATTTAGACCAGGTTTCAATGACACTGATAAAATATTGCATTATTTTGACTTTTCAGACATTGACTTTTATAATAGTCTAACCCTTGAAAAACTCCCTTAAGAATGTAAAAGCCCAGCCTGATATTTGTTAGGGGGCTTATTTTTCAGTTTATCTTCAGAAAATGCATTTTGTGTTCTGTTGCTTTCTTGGTTAGTTGGTGTAAGTTCAATCAAGAGCTTCATGAGGGCTGTTGCTAGGGCCATAGACTGGATATTTTTCAAAGTATTTCATTGTATGTTTACATAATTCTGCATATATCAAGGGTAATCTCCCCCTCAAAAAAAATATATATATAAATAAATAAAACATGGAGAAAGGTAAAGTAAAGGGTTATATAAACATTTTGATTATATTTTTCATGATTAGTTGTAGAATGAGGAGTCACTGTGTGTATTTAAACATTCTAAGCCTTAAGTTGCTGTCACACCAGTTTATTATAATATCCACAATTCACAGTTACCCTATTGGCTATTTCCCAACTTGGTCACACAGAGTGAACAGAATCATTGCCCATGTGCTCTATTTCAGCAATAAACATGAAGTTTACAATACCCATGTGACCCTCCTCACAGATTTTTGCTATCTGCTGTAGAAATGGATGCTCGATGATTATAAAAAGGACGTGTGGTTTGTTCATGGTTGCAAAGGTGAAATAGTAGAAGAGTAGCAAGACCTTTGATGGATAAATATAGGCAAGCTCCTTGAGAAACTAGGAAGACAACCATGTAAACAGTGATGATGCCATGAATACCCTCAAATGAATTTCTGTGTAAAAATATTTGGCACTGAAAAATATAAGGACATAGACTACAACATCTATTTTAAAATCATGTTGATTAATATTTATGTGATTATTATTATTTGTGTAGCTGAGTATTCCTTTTAATCTTTTTTGCTTTGCCCACTTGCCAATTCCGAATGTGACATACTGTCCGCTTCTTGGATATAAAATATTTTATGGAAATATGGAAGACTAACCTGTGTATAATTAGATGCTGTTTTACATACTTGAACAGTTTTGGCATTGAAAGGTCACTTTCTGCATTGCTGCTCCAACTTTCCAATTTCTTCTGCATGCAAAAAATAAATTATGAAATTTACTGTAAAAAATAAATGTGATTGGCTTTTTCTTAGTGTACTTCCAGAAGTTGAGAGGAAGAAAATTGTGTACATTGTTTTCCCTTCTGTTTTTTCTTCCATCTGTCATATTAGAATTGAATAATTTGGGAGCTCAATTGTACTAAACTAAAAAAGTGTGGTAAAATTGTGCATACAGGATATAGGTAGGAATGTTAGAAAAGAAATAAGGCAGTGAAGGTGTGTTGAAAACCTACAAGACACATGTAGCAAATCCCCCAGCCAGACATAAAATAATACCTTGTATAAAGATATACTGCTACACATTTTTTGTCTAAGGGTGATATTAGCATCATTTTGAAGGCAGTGACAGTGGCTAGAGCACTAGTGGCTTACTTTTTTCTATCAGGTTCCTGTTGTTGTTGTTGTTGTTGTTGTTGTTGTTGTTCTTGTTCTTGTTCTTGTTCTTGTTCTTCTTGTTCTTCTTGTTCTTGTTCTTCTTCTTCTTCTTCTTCTTCTTCTTCTTCTTCTTCTTCTTCTTCTTCTTCTTCTTCTTCTTCTTCTTCTTCTTCTTCTTCTTCTTCTTCGCCTTCCAAATATCCAATAATTAGTGGAAAATAAAGCCATTTTGGAATGGTAATCTTTGAGGCCATATTACAAAATAACAAAATGTGAATTTTTAAAAAAAGGTAAATCTTATTATAGGTACAACTACCTTTTATATAGAAATTGAAAATGGAACTGATGTACAAAAAAAAAAAAAAAAAAAAAAATGTGCAAAAAATGGAATGTAGCCCACCCCACTCTTCATAAATTAGTGTTGCAGAATTTTTACTTCCCAGAGGGAGGAATAGAAGTGTGTGAGTTTGAAAATCCAGAAAAAATATAAACATAGAATTACCAGTTTGAAGTCATAAAAGGTATATGAAAATTTGCCCATGCGTGAATTAGCTCCTTTATTTCTCTTTTTCTCATCTTCCACACATTGTTTCTTGTTT
>NC_051403.1:35051321-35059304 GCF_015228065.2 Penaeus monodon
AGCACTGGTTCTTAACTCTTGGGTCGTGACCCCAAGTTGGATCGGTAAGCCATTTCAATGGCTTGCTGAGGATATGTGCACAATTTTTTCCCCAATATACTTACTCAAAATGTTATCAAAATATGAATCCACTGTACAGAATTCCCAAGACATTAACATTTAAGGCTAAGCAAATCATAGACATAGACATTTTATAGTATTTTAGAACTTGAATTTAACCATGTGCCACCAGGGAAAATGCATAAAAAATGGGGAAAATGCTAATTTTTTTTTTTAAAATGTCTCTGTTAGTGCTTAGCCACAAAGGAGTCAATTAGTAGTCCTTGTTACCTTACCTAATTCACCTTTTCTTGAATTGGCTGGAAAAACATTTTTTACTAATGTTACTTTTGTTATAGACATTACACTTACTATAATGTTATAAACATTAGTAACAGCAGAATAAGTTAACGTAAAATATTTTCGTAAATCAAGGAAAAGGGTAGCCATCTATGTGTAAAAACAATTAACTCATTGGATCTGGATGCTTCACTGCTATCACATGACCCAAAATATGGGCATTAGGCTTACTTGATCTTCCAACCTGATGGGTGGTTTGTGTGCCAGGTGCACATGGACAGTCGTGTGTGATGGCAGGACTTTCTCTCTTCCCTTTGGAATATAGAGGACTTTCTCTCTTTGCAATATAGTTCTCTCTTCCTTAGAGATGGCTCACTTCCAGCCATGGCTCATGAACAGTACATTCCATACTTATTTAACAATGGAAATAATGCAAAAGCCCCTTACTTGATTCCAAAGGAGTCTAATCACACTCCAAGAGCTTTGTCCACTTCTGGTGAGTCTTGCCCGTCACTCAGGCTTTCAGTTGAAATGCTCACAACGGCAAGTTCGCACCACCCTGGCCCACAGCCAGATTTTTCCATACAGCACGTTCACATTACTTGCCCCTCAAGCCAAAATTTTTCATGATGTGATGGTCACATCATTCGGTTTGTAGGGGTTCATTGTTTAGGTACCAAATTATTCCATGATATGGATAAACACCTCAGTCACACTCTTTTATCTTCACATTCTGAAATTCATTCTTGATGCTGACTCTAGTATTTATACAGATGAACCACGATATGAGGGGATTACCATGGAAGTTGATCACTGGATAAGGTTAATAGAAGACTCAATGTCTGATGTCCTGAATGAACACAACCCTCTCATTGTCACAGGTAAGATTATAAACTTTTTTTCTTCTTTTTTATATGATGTTTTCTTAGTAATATACATTAATGCAGTGACAGGTTTGACAAGAGTGTCATTATTTGGCATGCATAAATAAAACTGAAGATTAATGTTTTGTGTTATTATAGAACAAACAAAGAAACAAAAAAATATTAATGTTAATTGTTGATGTCACAGAAACAGACCTTTGTATTTGCTGTAATGAGCTTTCATCTGAAAATTAGTGAGGGGAAGTTTTATCTGAAGAGGAGATTAAATCTAGGTTGCATGATTTTGATCCAAGAACTTTGTGAAAAATGTTAGAGCTTATAATTTTTTTTATGCATTATGTATATATTTCAGAGTTGGTTCACACATCTATTTGGTTCTCTGAATGACATAAGTAAGGTTGCTGTAGATCTGTATATACTTGTTTATGTAATTATGTACAAAAAAAAAAATCCCCATTAGTAATTAGTAGAACTTAGTGACCATGCATGATTCCCCATTCCTTGAATTTGTGGGAAAATGAAAATTGGTAGATAGGATTTGATTTTGACAAACATAATATATGTAACTTTAGGGTTCGACAATAATGCATGAGCATTGGTAAGTATCAGTCTTACAAAATAACCAAAGCCACGGGAATGTTTAGATGTGGCAGTTGTCCATGTGGTCTTGTGACTGCTCTGAGAGCCTGATGAAATTAACCATGTCACTGCCAGCTTAGACCTTGGGGATTGCAAAGATTTTGTTTTTTGTTTTCAATGAAACCCATATAATCAAGGAAATGCAAAATAGTAATAATGCAGCTGTTTTGTACAAAATATATATGACTGAAAATTATAAAGAAAACAAAAAAAATTATATAAAATGACAAATGCCTATTTTATAGGCATTTGTTTTATGTCAGCCTATTAATATTCAGTTTGTATAGTTACATCATGAAAATTAAAGTGTTTGTGAGATGAAAACAATGGCAAATTTGTTTCAAAATATCATCTCTTTCTAAATGGTTATTTCAAATGAAAAATATAAAATTCGTCACTTGTTAACTACAAATCCATGTACTCAAACCATTTCTCATTATCTCGTCAAGCATGTACACACATTTATACACTTTACACACATTTACACATACATGTACACACATTTATGTATATATGTACCCACACTTACATAAGCATAAACATATACGCTCATGATTTTATATACATGTGCACATGTATATGTGCATACATAGAAATGTATGTATATGTAAGCACATAGATGGTAGAAAACATTAATACAAGTGGTTTGGGATAAGCAATAACATCATTTACGTATGGGTCATGTTGCTGAGGTTAGCATCCACAGAGGTGCCTTTTATGTTTTTTTTTATAACTCGAGAACCAGTCAAGATTTCTTCATGTAACCAAAGACATTTGAAAGAGATAAAAATGTAGTTTTACTAGTAATTATATTATAAATATTAATTAAAGGAAAGATTCAGAAAATTAACAAAAATATTCACAATCTTTGGCTTTTCTTCCTCAAACTGAAAATGATGTATTTTTCATAGTATTCAATTTCTGAAATACAACTTGCACTGCTAGTTATGGTGGGCAGCAGTAGGATCCTGAGCATGGAAATATTGTCCTTCCTGGAGCCAGTACTATTCCAGTCATGACTCAGGGATGGTATATTCCTCTCTTGTATATCAGTGGAAATAATGCAAAGGCACCTTCCTAAATACTCACTGAGTCTAATCACCCTCCAAGAACTTTGCATTTATGGTGAGTCGTTCCTGTCACCCTGGCCTTCAGCGAAAATTCTCATGACAAGAAGTGCCATCACCATGACCCTCAGCCAAATTTTCCCCTTAACTCGGAGGCCTGGGTAAATGTTGTGTTCACTGTATTAGTGTTTTGTGAAATGTCTGGACATAGATTGCAAGTGCTTAGCTACAATGGAATCAATTATTAGACCTTGTGACCTCACCTGATTTCACCTTTCCCTGAGTTTCTGGCAAAAGCCATGTTTTTTACTAATGCTATCAATATCAATGCTGTATTTTTGTTATAGCCTTTATGATTATTATAGTGTTATTGACATTGGTAGCATCAATATTTTAGAAAATATTTTAGAAAATCAAGGAAAAGGGTAAACAGGTAAGATAGATAGTACTTGAAATTAGCTCACTTAGAACTTGTGAAGCCATCTATATGTAAAAACAATTAATAAATTAAACTCAGTGGGCATGGCATGTACGTACATACCATCCCTGCTGGCTTGGGGTTAAAGCATGTTACATTACCCTAAGTGTTAGGGAAATGCCATTTGACATTTGTTCTTGCTGAATGCTAGCTACTAGTCATACTTCATACCAATCTTATATAAAATCTTAATACCAGATGTGGAGGACACTTGCAAGGGACTATGCCAGCAATGCTGTATAGCCTCCTGATGCAAAAAAGGCATAATTTTTCAAATTTCACCAAATAATTTTTTTGTTACAGGCAATTGATGAAGATCTCAAATTTTGTGCACTAAAAATTCATGTATGAAATAGAGAAATTTATATTAGATGAAAAGTCATCACAGACACTATTCATGTATGAAAGGAAATGGAGATTGTTATGAATGCAGGAATAAACATATATGAAATATTTGTAAATTTTTATTCTATGAAACTGTAAAATGTGTGTGAAAATGTATTTATATAGCATCTGAATATGTAGATATAAGATGTTATGCATAATAATAATAATAATAATATGGTGTGTGGAGGGGGAATGTGTGATGAGAAGATGTATGGATGAAATATGCTATACAGTACCAGAATTATTACTCCACAGCTACTACATTTCATTTACAAGAAGATGGAAACAGGAAGCCACAACTATAGGACTGATTATAGATTGTGCAATTAGCCATAATTATGGCAAAAAGGATTTTAGGAGTTAAGAAACAGGCTCTTTATGATATCTTTTATAAACAACTGTGATCTCACATGAGAAAGGTCCTCCTTTTCATTTTCTTGACAGAAGCTCATAAACTAATAGATAATTTTTTAACCCCTTATGGATGGGGCCATCATGGAAAATTTTGGCTTGGCAGTGGGTGTGGCTATACTCTTCATGCTTCAGTCTGACCTTTATGCTATTGATGGTGTTGGCTATGCCTGTCATGGTGGATTCACTTCATGATGGATGGTTTTAGAAATCCTTTTTATAATTAAAAAAATTTTCATTGCATTGTGATGTCATGTCAACGTGAGATTACAATTTTACATTTTCCTTGTTGAAGAGATCAGGTCACATGGCTGTGATGTTATAGCATGTGATTCTGTGATCATGTCACGTAATGATATGTGATTTTCAAAAGGTTAGTGTCTAAAAAATTATGTCGGTAATTGGGCTGTGCCTTGCGAAATATGGGAGTCGCCGCGTGACTGTGTGGAGAAATTGTACGAATGTGTCAGGAGGAAGTGGGGGAGGGAGTTGGGGAGATCAAGAACTTGACATAAATGTGCAAAAGGGTCAGGTCATGCGAGGGATCAGGGTAAATGTGTGTATGTATGTATGTATGTTTGTATATGTATATATATATTTGTGTGTGTGTGTGTTTATGTATATGTATATATATATTTGTGTGTGTATGTTTATGTATATGTATATACATATACTTATATATATATATATATATATATATATATATATATATATATATTTATATATATATATATATACACATATATATACTTGTATATATATATATATATAGATATAGACATATATATACATATATATATATATACATATATATATATATAAGTGTGTTGCATTGATATCAATAAATAACAACCCTCCCTGACCAGGACTCGAACCTAGGTCACTCCGGGTATGAAACCGGAGGCCATTGCTAAACCAACCATGCCACACAACCCACTAAAAGGAGTGTGCAACTAGGTTCTTACTAGCTCCATAGACATTACCTATCTACTCATACTTGAGTATGATAGCTAAGTTTTACGCTCACTCCCTGTGGGCACTTGGAAATTGATTTAGCAATTCAAATCCTAAGTCAGATGTACTGAGGTGTATTTATGAAAGATGGAATAATGCAATGCCGCATTGATATCGATAAATAACAACCCTCCCTGACCAGGACTCAAACCTAGGTCACCCTGGGTATGAAACCGGAGGCCAGTGCTAAACCAACCATGCCACACAACCCACTAAAAGGAGTGTGCAACTAGGATCTTACTAGCTCCATAGACATTACCTATCTTCTCATACTTGAGTAATGATTGTGAAGTTTTATGCTCACTCCCCGTTTAGCATTGGCCTCCGGTTTCATACCTGGAGTGACCTAGGTTTGAGTCATAAATATACCTCAGTACATCTGACTTGGGATTTGAATTGCTAAATCAATTCAGTATAACAAAACTGAGATAAATTAGCAAAGCTAGCTATATGAAATTATTTCGACTACCACATTGAATTCAACATTTTATGATATGTGACAGAATGTACACATTGATGAATGGTGACATGAGAAAAATATTCGCAAGCTTTTTAGCAAGCAAATCTTCTTGGGGTCAGAAATTCTGAACTGCCGAGGTAGCCATGTCTAGCTATACATGTCAGAAGTCATTGACGGGGGGACCCTATACCCCAAATGCAATACAGTGGAGTGAATCGAGCCAGGAAAATATATAATTAACATGCTCTCTTCTGTGTATCTGTGATGGGTGCTCGTGACATTCCCTACAGGTATCTAACTATCAAGAATCACACTATCGCTTGAGAATTACCCAAAACATGCAAGCGACTTCAAGAGGATGAGGAGGGTGTGATTAATAAGTGAATAATGATTCTAGCTTAAACCCTAGTCCAACATTAATTAACGGATGTAACTGTGGGTCACACCGACTCGAAGTTGCCAATCGAACGAATAACTTTGGTTTTACTTGTACCTACTATTGAACGTTGGAGTGGAGATCTATTAAGCGATTTATGTAGCCCGGGGTTATATCGGGCAATCTTGTGCACTAAGATATGGGAGGAGATCCTACGCTATACTCAAAAAAAAAAAAAAAAAAATTATATAAAATTGTGTTACAAGCTATGTTCTAGCACCGATAGAACGTATCACCAATGAGCAGTGTAATGGTGCTACAGTTATCCCAAGCTGTCAACATCAACAACAACCAAATTGCAGGAAAAACGAGCGGTCATCTCTTGGCCTTCCTGCATTCTGACCGACTAGAAGGGAAAGAGAAAGTGCAGTCAGGTCAAGACAGGAAAACATGCTACGAGAGGAAAGATAAATTATGTAATTGATACTTGTGATAAAGATTAAATCACGAGCGCATTAAATTCGTTGCAGTTGAAACAATATAAATCTATAATAACTGAGAAAAATAATAATTACTTAACTAACGAATGGTATTCATGTTTGTTGACCACATACCGTTATCATACTGTAATGCGATCTGAGGTCAAAAGAATAGCGTGAGAACGTGCCATTTGCTGTCACCTAGCATTTTTTACCCAACAAAAGCAATGCCTTAACACATTAATGGGGGAAGAAGGAATGGAGAAGAAATAAAGAGGCACAAAACTTGTACTCATGTGGTTTATAACCATGGTCTTTGAGCAGTGTTGAGCATTTTTTTTGAGACTGTGTGTTCATGTTGTGAGCCTAAAAGATGCAACGACCACGCTGCCGCCAGTTGTAAAAGACTGTTGGTGAACAGTAGTGGTAGTCAACGTACTTATGACTCGCATCACACATAAAGGGGAACACATGCTACATCTTGGGGTAAGCGCAGCGCGTGGTCACATGTCTGGCCAACCCACCCTGAGGGCAAAGGCTGGACTGACCTTACCACGTCGGGCGCTGGGCACAAATTGAGTAAGCTGGGTCATCCTCGGCATAAGTAGTGAGTGTCCCAGCTGCAGGAAGTGTAGGGAGCATCTAGGGGGAAATGTAGGGGCAGCTGCAGGGGGAGCAAGGTGAGGTCACTGGTTTTGTCTGTTAATGACCTTCCATAATGACCCCCAGCCATCAAATTCATTGGTGTACCATTGCCAAGTGTGCTTCAGTGCTGTCCATTGTGTCGTCTTCCTCCCAGTCTCCCACATCTTTCAACTTCTCCAGGAAGAGTGGTAATGAGTGGTTGCCTGGTTGGGTGGAGGATGCTATCAATCTGTACTTTAATGTATCCAGTTCAGAGGACGAACTGATGTAGCTGCCAAGCTGTTGCAGAGAAATGCTCCAGGGACTAAGAATTTTATCTGGAGATGAAAAGACAATATCCCCAAGTGTTTCAGCTTTCAAGGCAGTCCTGGGATCAAGGTGACCACACCCTTAGAGATCTTCTGTTTTTTCATTGAAGATCTCAATCTAATCATCTAGGAGAACAGCTGGTAAGTTTCATCATTTTTGCTTTTGTGTTCTTTCCATTGGTATTCATATTGAAGAAATAGCTCTTGCATTGAGCAATCAGAATGTATTACTTGTTTTTCTTTTTCACTCCTACAGTTATGCAGCTGCCCACCCTCCTGCCTTGCCTCACATGAGGAAGTGGATGCTCACACCCGGAAGTGGATGCCCACATCCAGACAGGAGCTCCAGGCATACCTTGTATCCATATGATAATGGGGTTGGTGGATCTCCATAGTAAACACTACTACTGGTCAGCCTATCCCATCCTGTGTCATGAACTCATTGCTGAGGTCATGACCAGGGATCTGTTCGACCAATTGACAATTCGCCTCCATT
>NC_051403.1:35059404-35068771 GCF_015228065.2 Penaeus monodon
TGTTTTATATAATTGATTAAAACATTTATATAGACTTTATTAATTATATAATCATATGATAAATGTAATCTATTAATATAAATATGCCTTTGTTATTATATTATATATCAATTTCAGTTTTATTATTATATTTTTTTTTCCTATATTTTCATATATACATATATTATATTTCTTTTTATACATATATATATATATATATATATTTTATATATAATATATATATAATATAAATCCTTGATATCCATGTCCCAATTAAGGAAAACATTTTTTTCAAGCCTCTCAAACCCATCCTAATAAATAGGAAGCTGATGTCAAACTGCCTCAAGCAAGGTATCCAGCACGCTGGAGTGTGAAACAAAAACCAGAACAGGACTCTTAACCGCAAAGAAAATCTGCAAAAAGGCAAACATACACTTATGTAACCTTGTGGCTTAAAATGTCCTAGAATGTAATTTTTTACCACACACCTTTCCCCAAAAAGAAATATTACTATGCCCTCTGCCATTTAAGGATTAATACTATTGAAATGCTTGGAATTGATTTTGTTATCTTATTATATACACTTGCAGGTGTCTATTCCTCCATAAACCCATGCAGCATGCTTACTTACTCTGTACTCGGACTGGTCACAGAAGCTATGCACCAATCTTAAAAATTGTATTTTAAGGGCAACTTCTGGACTGCATTCACAAGAGCTGAGGTGACCTGGAACTCGTACACGCTCCTGATACCTGAATACAAAAATCAATATAAAACCTAAAATCTACACCAATAAGCATGGTATCATTATCTGAGCTCTGAAATAAATTTGGTTGTCAGAAAGATAAAAGTAGGACAATGCAGATTTTAGAAATAAATTGCTCTAAACAAACGATATTACACAAATAAAATACATGTAAAGTATACAAACTATATAGAACTAAATTACATATACAAGCCTTCCTTACGTTTCACATTTCCAGATGAAGAGGTCAAAAAGCTGGGAGAGTCGGGGTATGAGGCGTAGCTGTGCCAATTGTGTCTGGACTTCCTTACGCTGTTTCCCTAACAAGAGGAGACCTAACACATAAACACTCTCAACTCTCTGAAGCATTGGGCTTGTCAAAGCTTCTAACTGGTTCACAATGGCTTGAGGTTGTATTCTTTCCATCAAATCTGAAAGAGAAAGGAGCAGAAGTTGAAGGTAGGAACGAACTTTTTCACTAGTGGTGCACTTAACCTATTGGATCTAGGTGCCTCATGGTGCAGTTGTGGACCAAAATCCAGTCATTAAGCTTTCTTTGGTGGCAACTTTCCTTGGTGTGTGGCTTGTAGGCCTAACCCACACTTACACTTATGCATAGTATAAATAACTCTTGCCTTCTCTTTGCAATGCTATTAGCCTTTTTTCTGCAGATATATTTTTTGCAGTTTTGCCATTTCCTGTTTTGCTTATCAAGATGACAAGAGACCATTAACATTGAGCATATGCATATCAATAGTAACAAAAAAAACTATTTATTTTCTATTTTCTTGATATTTCAGTTAATTCAACTTTCCATAACAATATCTACACCACCAATATTGGCAGGCAGTAATAGGTTCCTGCACATGGACTTGATGGCCTCCCAAGAATAGTTGACAGCTGATAAACTTCACCCTTACTGACTGCTGGAAATCCTGCAGGAGTTCACACATGAGCCTCTTCTTGAAGGCCCACTGAGTCAATCTCCAATCTCCAAGAGTTTCGTGCACTCATGACAAGACATCCCCATCATCTGTTACTCAGAAATTTTTTTTATATATATTAACGGTTCCTTCTGAGTGCGATACACCCTCTTTTCCAGGTAGTATCCATAGCGATGAGTGGCCACAGCCAAGAACCCCTGCGTGACCCACACATTGCAGGCCACCAAATCAGATTGTAAACAATGACTTTACACTAAAATGCAACCTTATCATTTGTTACCATGGTTGGAAAATTTAGAATGCCATGTGTGTTACTATCAGTAACACATTGCCAAGATATTGTCGGGGTAAATCAGAGTTTTTATAATGGCATCACTGGGATGTGCGCCAAGCAGCACAACCCCGCAACCTGAAGTTCAGCATAGTTTCCCAGGTTGGATCACATCAGGTCCACAGCCACGTCCGCGCTCATCGGACATCAGGCTCCCCTCGTTCCCTGCACACTTACCCAGCCCTCGTGTACTTAACCCTTTGCCGATGGGTGGCATGTACGTACATGCCATGGCATGGCGGGACCATCTGCTGGGGGCATGTACGCACATGCCATAGTGTATGTATGGACATGCCATGAGTTTTTTTTTTTGGTTACCATCATGGCAAAAGATTATTTTTCTGCCACTGAAAGTGTGATTAAGTCGGTTTTAACACTTTCTCATTTTTATCATGCAACAAAAAAAACAAAAAAACACAACAAACCGACGATTTCAACTCCATGATGCCAAACACTGCTTATTTTATTCGGACTACAGACCGAATAATGATCAACTATGGAGTCTATATAACAACAAAAAATATCCTTCAGTCTCGATTTATCAGGAAGTTTGGCAAGTAGAGACTTTAGAAAATAATGAAAACTGAAAATACAACATATCTTCGTAGTATTACGAAGAAACGGCATGGGATGCTGGTATTTGGCATGAGTAGTCGCGCATGCTAGGGCGACGATATAAGCCCCCGACAGCGAGACCCAAGCCTCTGTGAATACTACCCGTCGGAAAAGGGTTAAGCTGCAGAATCCGGAACTGAGATGAGCATTCACCCGATCCTCCAGCAGAACACGACAACAGCAGCAGAAACACAGCTAACTTGGGAGCCTGCCGGCTCCCCCCTTGATCTCTGACTTCACCTTCAGCACCCAGCCATACCTGTGGGCACTCACACCCACAACAAACACTCCCAAAAGAGATAAGACAGCAGTTGTAACCCAAATAGTAGATGCCCACTCATCATCTACTATACAAGCCTTGAAGTACTATATGCACAGAGACCTACATTGCAGTCGGGGCAGATGCTCCTGCTGCTCCTCTGCCAACCTTGCCCTGATCACCAAGGACACCTCCTTCTGCCGTCAAGTATTTGGGTGATGGTATGTCGTTCCTGCTGTAGGGCCCAACTCACTGCAACTGGTGTTGCAGTGTTGTTCCCAGTGGAGTTGGCCCGTTCTCATAGCTCAAGGCATTGATAATGGCCATGTCAGTGAGCAAGACCTTCCTGTACCAGACATTAGACCAGTGAGTTCTCAGATAGTAGCTCGCCATCTGATCACCAACGTTGACACCTTTCATGCCAACGTTGTAATCCACTACCAACAATGGCTTATCCCCATTCATTGCTGCGATATGGACTTCCTGTACAGCGAGGCTGTCCCTACCACATTCATCCCTTTTGCCTACAACATATGATAGAGACTGGGCAATGTGTACCAGTTGTCCACAAAGAACTGTTCCAGCCCAAATAAACTGCCAGTCTCCATCAAATGAAGCACCACTTTTGTGGACAAGGGTATGTCACAACGGACCTCCCCGGTGTACATCTTGGAACGAGGAGTACCCTGCTGCTGGACTGGAACTGCACAAAGCTTATAGACCTTCATCCCAACCTCGCCCTCTTGTAGGTCTTGAGAGCTAGTCAACAGAACTTCCACAACTCGTTGATGACAATTTCCTGCCCTGGCATAAACATCAACAGTTGTTGGGGGCGTCCACAACTGCTCAGAGTTTCCACATCCTGTCCTTCTGGAGCAGAGCTCCTTCCTCCACATAGGCGAAATGGAGGCGAATTGTCAATTGGTCGAACAGATCCCTGGTCATGACCTCAGCAATGAGTTCATGACACAGGATGGGATAGGCTGACCAGTAGTAGTGTTTACTATGGAGATCCACCACCCCTTATCATATGGATACAAGGTATCCCTGGAGCTCCTTTTGGGATGTGGGCATCCACTTCCGGGTGGAGCATCCAACTTCCTCATGTGAGGCAAGGCAGGAGGGTGGGCAGCTGCATAACTGTAGGAGTGAAAAAGAAAACAAGTAACATTCTGATTGCTCATGCAAGAGCTATTTCTTCAATATGAATACCAATGGAAAGAACACAAAAGCAAAAATGATGAAACTTCCCAGCTGTCTCCTAGATGTTTAGATTGAGATCTTCAATGAAAAAACAGAAAAATCTCTAAGGGTGTGGTCACTTGATCCCAGGACTGCCTTGGAAGCTGAAACATTTGGGGGATATTGTCTTTTCATCGCCAGATAAAATTCTTAGTCCCTGGAGCATTTCTCTGCAACAGTTTGGCACTACATCAGTTCATCCTCTGAACTGGTACATTAAAGTACAGATTGATAGCATCCTCCACCCCAAACCCGGCAACCACTCATTACCACTCTTCCCGGAGAAGTTGAAAGATGTGGGAGACTGGGAGGAAGACGACACAATGGACAGCACTGAAGCCCCACTTGGCAATGGTACACCAATGAATTTGATGGCTGGGGTCATTTTGGAAGGTCATTAACAGACAAAACCAGGACCTCACCTTGCTCCCCCCGCAGCTGCCCCTACATTTCCCCTAGATGCTCCCCACACTTCCTGCAGCTGGGACACTCCTATTTGCCGAGGATGACCAGCTTACTCAATTTTGCCAGCGCCGACGTGGTAAGGTCAGTCCAGCCTTTCCTCAGGTGGGTTGGCCAGACATGTGACCCCGCGCTGCGCTACCCCAAGATGTAGCATGTGTTCCCCTTTATGTGTGATGCGAGTCATTTAAGTACGTTGACTACCACTACTGTTCACCAACAGTCTTTTACAAATGGCGGCAGCGTGGTCGTTTATCTTTTAGGCTCCAAACAACATGAACACACAGTCTCAAAAAAAAGCTCAACACTGCTCAAAGACCATGGTTATAAACCACATGGTACAAGTTTTGTGCTCTTTATTTCTTCTCCATTCCTTCTCCCCCATTAATGTGTTAAGGCATTGCTTTTGTGGGTAAAAAAAGCTAGGTGACAGCAAATGGCACGTTCTCACGCTATTCTTTTGACCTCAGATCGCTTACAGTATGATAACGGTATGTGGTCAAAAAACATGAATACCATTCGTTAGTTAAGTAATTCATTATTTTTCTCAGTTATTATAGATTTATATTGTTTCAACTGCAACAAATTTAATGCGCTCGTGTTTTAAATTTTTATCACAAGTATCAATTACATAATTTATCTTTTCCCCTCGTAGCTGTTTTCCTGTCTTGACCTGACTGCACTTTCTCTTTCCTTCTAGTCGGTCAGAATGCAGGAAGGCCAGAGATGACCGCTCGTTTTTCCTGCAATTTGGTTGTTGTTTGATGTTGACAGCTTGGGATAACTGTAGCACCATTACACTGCTCATTGGTGATACGTTCTATCGGTGCTAGAACAGAGCTTGTAACACAATTTTATATAATTTTTTTTTTTTTTTTTGAGTATAGCGTAGGATCTCCTCCCATATCTTAGTGCACAAGATTTCCCGATATAACCCCGGGGCTACATAAATCGCTTAATAGATCTCCACTCCAACGTTCAATAGTAGGTACAAGTAAAACCAAAGTTTTTTCGTTCGATTGGCAACTTCGAGTCGGTGTGACCCACAGTTACACCCGTTAATTAATTTTGGGACTGGGGTTTTAACTAAAATCATTATTCACTTATTAATCCACCCTCCTCATCCTCTTGAAGTCGCTTGCAGGGTTTTGGGTAATTTCTCAAGCGATAGTGTGATTCTTGATAGTTAGATACCTGTGGGGAAATGTCACGAGCACCCATCACAGATACACAAAAGAGAGCATGTTAATTATATATTTCCTGGCTCGATTCACTCCACTGTTTTGCATTTGGGGTATAGGGTCCCCCGTCAATGACTTCTGACATGTATAGCTAGACATGGCTCCCTCGGCAGTTCAGAATTTCTGACCCAAGAAGATTTGCTTGCTAAAAAGCTTGCAAATATTTTTCTCATGTCCCCATTCATCAATGTGTACATCTGTCACATATCATAAATGTTGAATTAAATGTGGTAGTCGAAATAATTCATATAGCTACTTGCTAATTTATCTCAGTTTTGTTAATGAATTGATTTAGCAATTCAAATCCCAAGTCAGATGTACTGAGTATATTTATGACCAAACCTAGGTCACTCCGGGTATGAAACCGGAGGCCATGCTAAACGGGAGTGAGCATAAACTTCAAAATCATTACTCAAGTATGAGAAGATAGGTAATGTCTATGGAGCTAGTAGATCCTAGTTGCACACTCCTTTTAGTTTTTTGTGTGGCATGGTGGTTTAGCACGGCCCCCGGGTTTTCATACCCAGGGTGACCTAGGTTGAGTCCTGGTCAGGAGGGTTGTTATTTATCGATATCAGTGCGGCATTGCATTATTCATCTTTCATAAATACACCTCAGTACATCTGACTTAGGATTTGAATTGCTAAATCAATTTCCAAGTGCCCACAGGGAGTGAGTGTAAAAATTAGCTTCATACTCAAGTATAGTAGATAGGTAATGTCTATGGAGCTAGTAAGAACCTAGTTGCACACTCCTTTTAGTGGGTTGTGTGGCATGGTTGGTTTAGCAATGGCCTCCGGTTTCATACCCGGAGTGACCTAGGTTCGAGTCCTGGTCAGGGAGGGTTGTTATTTATTGATATCAATGCAACACACTTATATATAAAATATGATATATATATATATGTAAATATATGTCTATATGTATATATATATATTACAAGTAATTTTATATGTATATATAGGGTCTATATCTAATATATATATATATACAAGTATATATATGTGTATATATTTTATATATAAAAATTATAATATATATATATATATATATATATATATAAAATATATAAAAAAGTATATGTATATACATATACATAAACATACACACAAAAATATAATATACATATACATAACACACACACACACAAAATATATATACATATAAAAACTACATACATACATACACACATTTACCCTGATCACTCGCATGACCTGACCTTTTGCACATTTATGTCAATTTCTTGATCTCCCCAACTCCCTCCCCCATTTCTCCTGACACATTCGTAAAATTTCTCCACACAGTCACGCGGCGACTCCCATATTTCGCAAGGCACAGCCCAATTACCGACATAATTTTTTAGACACTAACCTTTTGAAAATCACATATCATTACGTGACATGATCAAAAGAATCACATGCTATAACACACAGCCATGTGACCTGATCTTTTTCAACAAGGAAAATGTAAAATTGTAATCTCACGTTGACATGACATCACAATGCAATGAAATTTTTTTTAATTATAAAAAGGATTTCTAAAACCATCCATCATGAAATGAATCCACCATGACAGGCATAGCCAACACCATCAATAGCATAAAGGTCAGGGCTGAAGCATGAAGAGTATAGCCACACCCATTTCCAAACCAAAATTTCCATGAGGCCCCATCCATAAGGGGTTAAAAAATTTCTATTAGTTTATGAGCTTCTGTCAGAAAATGAAAAGGAGGACCTTTCTCATGGAGATCACAGTTGTTTATAAAAGAATCATAAAGAGCCTGTTTCTTAACTCCTAAAATCTTTTTGCCATAATTATGGCTAATTTCACAATCATAATCAGTCCTATAGTGTGGTTTCCTGTTTCCATCTTCTTGTAATGAAATGTAGCTGTGGAGTAATAATTCTGGTACTGTATAGCATATTTCATCCATACATCTTTCATCACACATTCCCCCTCCACACACCATATTATTATTATTATTATTATGCATAACATTTATATCTACATATTCGATGCTATATAAATACATTTTCACACACATTTTACAGTTTCATAGAATAAAAATTTACAAAATATTCATATATGTTTATTCCCGCATTCATAACAATCTCCTTTTTCCTTCATACATGAATAGTGTCTGTGATGACTTTTCATCAAATATAAATTTCTCTATTTCATACATGAATTTTTAGTGCCAAAATTTGAGATCTTCATAAATTTGCTGAAACAAAAAAATTTTTTGGTGAAATTTGAAAATTATCCCTTTTTTTGCATCAGGAGGCTATACAGCATTGCTGGCATAGCCCCTTGCAAGTGTCCTCCACATCTGGTATTAAGATTTATATAAGTTGGTATGAAGTATGACTAGTAGCTAGCTTTCAGCAAGAACAAATGTCAATGGCATTCCCTAACACTTAGGGTAATGTAACATGCTTTAACCCCAAGCCAGCGGGGATGGTATGTACGTACATGCCATGCCACTGAGTTTAATTATAAGTTTTACATATAGATGGCTTCACAAATTCTAAGTGAGTAATTTCAAATACTATCATCTTACCCTGTTTACCCTTTTCCTTGATTTTCTACAATATTTTCTAAAATATTGATGCTACCAATGTCAATAACACTATAATAATCATAAAGGCTATAATAAAAATACAGCATTGATATTGATAGCATTAGTAAAAAAAAATGGCTTTTGCCAGAAACTCAGGGAAGGTGAAAACAGGTGAGGTCACAAGGTCTAATAATTGATTCCATTGTAGCTAAGACTTTCAATCTATGTCCAGACATTTCACAAAACACTACTACAGTGAACACAACATTACCCAGGCCTCCGAGTTAAGGGAAAATTTGGGGTGAGGGTCATGGTGATGGCACTTCTTGTCATGAGAATTTTCGCTGAAGGGCCCGGGGGACAGGAACGACTCACCATAAATGCAAAGTTCTTGGAGGGTGATTAGACTCGTGAGTATTTAGGAAGGTGCCTTTGCATTATTTCCAATGATATACAAGAGAGGAATATACCATCCCTGAGTCATGACTGGAATAGTACTGGCTCCAGGAAGGACAATATTTTCCCCTGCTCAGGATCCTACTGCTGCCCCCCATAACTAGCAGTGCAGTTGTATTCAGAAAATTGAATACTATGAAAATACATCATTTCAGTTTGAGGAAGAAAAACCAAGATTGTGAATATTTTTTTTAATTTTCTGAATCTTCCTTTAATTATATTTATAATATAATTACTAGTAAACTACATTTTTATCTCTTTCAAATGTCTTTGGTTTCATGAAGAAATCTTGACTGGTTTTCGAGTTATAAAAAAAACATAAAAGGCACCTCTGTGGATTTCTAACCTCAGAACATGACCATACGTAAATGATGTTATTTCTTCCCAACATTGTATTAATGTTTTCTACCATCTATGTGCTTACATATACTACATTTCTATGTATGCACATATACATGTGCCCTGTATATAAAATCATGAGTATATGTTTTTTGCTTATGTAAGTGTGGGTACATAAAAATAATGTGGTACAG
>NC_051403.1:35078871-35081371 GCF_015228065.2 Penaeus monodon
GGTGTGTGTGAGTGTGTGTGTGGTGTGTGAGTGTGTGTGTGTGTGTGTGTGTGTGTGTGTATGTGTGTATGTGTGTGTGTGTTTGTTTGTATATATATATATATATATATATATTATTAATATATTGGTTGTGTGTGTGTGTGTTGTGTGTGGTGGTGTGTGTGGTGTGTGTATGTATTGTGTGTGTGTGTGTGTGTGTGTGTGTGTGTGTGTGTGTGTGTGTGTATGTGTGTGTGTGTATGTGTGTGTGTGTATGTGTGGTGTGTTGTGTGTGTGTGTGTGTTGTGTGGTTTGTTTGTTAATTATATAATATATATATATCATATATATATATATATATATACATATATACTACATATATATATATATCTATATATATATTATATATATATATATTAAATTTTTGTGTGTGGTGTTTGTTGTGTGTGTTTGTGTGTGTGTGTTTGTGTGTGTGGTGTGTGTTTGTGTCTGTGTGGTTGCGTGTGCGTGTGTCTGTGTATAAGATGTGGATAATTCTATTTCTGTTACAGGATGTGGATTAATTCTATTTCGGTTACAGTGACCACGTGGATGTTTTCCACGTGGATCCAATGTCCCAATAGAACCACCCGCTGAGCGAGGGCGAGGTCACATTTATATCTGCACCTCGTTTGACCGGGAGTTCGTGCTAAGCTACCACCGCACTAAGGTCAGCCCTCGCCTCCCTCCAGGTGGGCTGACCGTGACCTCCGCGCGGCCCGATAACCCGTATAACTAAACATGTCGTGTTCTTATACTGCATGGTGTCAACTCTAAGAAATAAAGAGTCAAGCCGTTAACAAGTATAACTACCCTCTGTTCACCATTGTACTAAGGATGATAGCCTTTTACAATCTGGTGGCAGCGGTGGGATCCGAAGAAAATCCGCTCGACCGCTTCAAGACATGGCTAAGAAAAAAAAAACACGTAAGTACACGTTTGGGCCCCTTTCTTATTTCTTTTCCCTGTCCTTCTCCCATACATGTGTTAAGCCGTTGTTTTTTGTTGGGTTAAAAGGTGCTAATGACAGCAAATGGCACGTTCTCCACTATTCTTCCACCTCAGATCGTATTTCCGTGCGATCGAGTATGTGATCAATAAACAGAGAGATTTATATTGTTTCATCTGCAACAAATTTAACGCGTTCGTGATTTTATCTTATCACGAATATCATTTCATTTTATCTCGTTCCTAACCCTCGCGCCCGACCTGACCTTCCCTTTTCTTTCTTTTGCGGTCACTTTGGATTAGAAAAAGGTTGACCTGACCTCACTTTCTCTTTTCCCGGTCGGTGGCGGCGTGGGTAGGGTCAGATGACCACTTGGTTCCCTCTAATTTGGAAGCAAACATATCATTGTTACATTGCTTTTTGGTGACACGTTCTATCGGCGCTAGAGCAAAGCAGGTAACAAAATTGTATTATTTGGATATAGCGTAGGATCTTCCCCCATATCATAGTGCACAGGATTGCCCGATATTGCCCCGGGGTTGCGTAAACGCCTAATAGATCTGCGCTCCGTCGTTCGAGAATAGGTGCAATAAACCGAAGTTATTCGTTCGTTCGGCTCCCTTTGAGTCGGTGTGACCCGCGGTTACGTCCGTTAATTAATGTAGGACTAGGGTTTAAGCTAGAATCATTATTCGCTTTATTAATCACAACCTTTCTCCACCTCTTGAAGTCGCTTGCATGTTTTGGGTACCCCCCAAGCGTTTGTGTGATTCGTAAAAATTCATATATCCTTCGGGAATTTTGCGAGCGCCCATTACAGATACGCAGAAGAGAGCAGGATATTATATTCCTGGCTCGAGTCGCTTCAGTCATATACGGCATTTGGGTATAGGATCCCCCCCGTTATTGAGTTTTATTGAAGTCTGACGTGCAAAGCTAGACATGTACCTCGGCAGTTCAGATTTCTGACCCCGAGAAGATTTGCTTGAAAAAAAAAAAAAAAAAATTGGCGAATATTTTTTTCATGTCACCATTCATTCATGAGTACATTCTGTCGCATATCATTATATGTTGAATTCAATGTGGTAGTTGAAATAATCTTAAATAGCTAGCATTGCTAATTTACTTCAGTTTTGTTATAGTGAACGCTAATATTCGTGTTTATGATTCATTCTCTGTGTGAGGTCACTCGCTTTCCCTCTCATTAACGATAGCTGTCACTCACACACGCATACACACACACATTCAGCTCACTCACACACACAGGATAAAAGACACTGACCCTTTTCATTGTCTTAGTGCCGGCGTAAAGATTTATCTCTTTAGCCCGCAATTTTGTCTGTCGCTGTCTGTGTACAAGTTACATCTATTTCTTATCTGTGTGACGACTATGGTTCAAATATATCTTCGCGGATCGCCGATGTCGTTCCCTTATCTATTCTCATATCTATCAGAGATGGTTGGTAGTTCAAATAGGTCTATGCGGACCGCTACTGCTGACATCTCCCTCTTCTATTTTCCTTCTTTACCTTT
>NC_051403.1:35088871-35101472 GCF_015228065.2 Penaeus monodon
TATATATATATATATATATATATAGTTATATTTACACATACATATATATCATACATATTAACCTATCCGTACGAATCGTAGAGTGGCATCCGATGCATATACCGCGTGGCTAAGGACGTGAGAGTGGAAGGAAAGGGAAAGACGGTGACGGCCACAACGTGTGTCTTTAATGATGATAGAACCATGGTCGGAATGGGGTTCCTCATGGGAGCAACGTTTCGGTTCGAGGAGGACGGGCTGTGGAGGCTGACTTTCCCGTCGGGGCGAGGAGGAGGACGGTAGTGAGGCGGAAAGTCCCGCTGCGGCGTTGTTGCGAGTGGTATCACGAGAGAGCAACACAGACGTGAGCAAAACAAGTCAAGGAAAAAAGTGAAAAAGAATAGATGAAAGGAAAAGAGAGGAAGCAAAATCCAATCAGGCAAGGGTGGCACTGCCAAATAACCGCTCAGTAGTGTACTAAAATAGGCCGTGGTGGCCGAGTGGTTAGAGCATCGGACTCAAGACTGGCACGACGGCAATATGAGTTCGAGGCTTCGAGTCACCGGCCGGCGCGTTGTTCCCTTAGGCAAAGAACTTCACCTCGATTGCCTACCTAGCCACTGGGTGGTCAAGGCAGCCCAAGTCTGGTCCCAAGCCCGGATAAATAGAGAGAATGATTACCTAAAAGGTAACACCGGCACTCTCCGTGGAAAGGAATTGGGGACCCTACCACGTACTCACTCCAAGAGCATCACAACATGAAAACTACAAGTATCATGCTGTGACCACGGCGGTTCAAACATGAACCTACCGTATAAGAAAAAAAAAAAAAAAAAAAAAAAAAAAAAAAAAAAATATATATATATATATATATAAAATAATAATAATAATAATAATAATTAGAATAATAAAAATAATGATGATAATGATGATAATAGTAGCAATAAATAATAATATTAACAATAATATTGATAATAATATTATTATTAATGGTAATGATGGTGATTATGAATATTACTGTGAATGTTATTTCATCATTATTATTATTATTATGCAGTAGTTTCCTTAGATCTGCTAATTAAAATCAAACACCGAGTCACTACCAGCGACCACAAATCAAAAATATCCAGTCAAGTCAATTCACGAACACAAAAACACTTCAGATTGATAAGGCTCTTCTGAGAACATGCGCTGTGCTGTTTAAGACTTTTTTTTGGACTTCTTCTAATTTTGGATTTCCCGGTATTTGTTCAAGAAACTTATCAGTACCTTTCTTTATAGGGCCAAGTGCTCCAATAACAATAGGCAAAGTTTTGGTTTTTAAATGCCACATCTTTTCCACCTCTATTTACAGGTCTTTATACTTTGATATCTTCTCGAACACTTTCGTTGGGACGTTTCTGTCTGAAGGGATGCTCATATCTATAAACAGGCAGGCGTTGTTTATTTTGTCCTTGATGACGATATCTGGACGATTCGCTTGTATAGTACGATCTGTATGAATTGGAAAGTTCCACAAGATTGTAGCATCTTTACCTTCAGTAACTGGCCTGATGGTGTTTTGTACCATTTATCTTGTGTTCCGATAGAAAAGTGTTTGCAGATCTTCCAATGCAGGTACTTGCCTACTCTGTCGTGTCGATTTTTGTACTCATTCGGTGTTAATATTGAGCAACCAGAAACAAGGTCACAATCGTCTCAACCTTGTCTTCACAAAACCTACACTTTGGGTTAGTGCCATTATGCAAGATGTTAGCTTGATAGTTTCTGGTAAACAAACTTTGATCTTGGGCTGCAGGAATAAAACCTTCTGTTTCTCCTTTAAGTCCAGAGCTTCTAAGCCACTAATGGGTTGCGGTTTCATCTACATCACCGTGTTTGCTTCGAATTGCAAACTGTCCATGGAGGCTTTTCATCCCACCTAGATACAATTTTTTCCCTTGTCCGACCTTTTTTCGCTTTTTGTTTTCTATGTTTAGCAGCCAATGTTGGCGACATATTTTTCAAATGTTTTCGCTCTCAATACCAAATTCCTGAGAAAATTTTATCTGATCCTTTACTACCGAGTGTGACCTTTTGGAGTTTTCATGTACTCTAACAAATTGAAGCATCCAATCGTTGGTTAGATCAAGTATTGCAGAGACCAGTCGTTATTGTTTTGTCGATAAATTTCCCAAATGCATCATCCCCCTATCTCCTTTACTTCTAGGGACGTACAGACGGTCTACGTCTGATTTAGGGTGATACATTCTGTTGCATGTCAATTGCTTCCTAATTTTGGTGTCAATTTGTTTGAGTTCATTTAAGTTCCAGTCTATCACGTTAAAACTGTATGGAACCACAGGTATTGCAAGAGTGTTGATTGCTGTTAGTTTGTTCTTCGAGTTTTTAAATTTTGTTTTCAGGATTGACCTTACTCTTCGGATGCATTTCTGTGTATTTTTTTTTTTTCATCTACGATTGTTGTATACCATCTCCTTCGTTTACTCCTAGATATTTATAGGTTTCATCCTGATCTAATTGCTTTATTACAGTATCAACACTTAACTCTATATTGTTAGATGTAACTAGTTTTCCTTGCTTAAAGGTTGCTTTAGCACTCTTATCGAGACCAAACCTTATACCAATGTTATCACTAAAATCTTTTACGGTTTTCAGCAACCTTTCCAGTTCACCATCATTCTGAGCATAAAGTTTCAAGTCATCCATAAAGAAAAGGTGATTGATCTTCTTGTCCATGATCTTATATCCATACCCTATGTTGTTATGAAAATAATAATAATAATAATAAGTCTAGATATTTATAGGTTTCATCCTGATCTAATTGCTTTATTACAGTATCAACACTTAACTCTATATTGTTAGATGTAACTAGTTTTCCTTGCTTAAAGGTTGCTTTAGCACTCTTATCGAGACCAAACCTCATACCAATGTTATCACTAAAATCTTTTACGGTTTTCAGCAACCTTTCCAGTTCACCATCATTCTGAGCGTAAAGTTTCAGGTCATCCATAAAGAAAAGATGATTGATCTTCTTGTCCATGATCTTATATCCATACCCTGTGTTGTTAAGAAGCTGGGAGAGTGGGATAAGTGCCATGCAAAATAGAAGAGGGGAAAAAGAGTCGCCCTGGAAGATTCCGCATCTGATTCGCATGTCGTTTGAAATAAGAATACCGTTTACGTGGCTGAGAGTAATATTCATCTTCCATAATGTCATGCTGCTTCGAAGAAAGTTGATTAAGATAGGAGAGACTAAAGATTTTAAGATCCAAGAGTGTGGGACACTGTCAAAGGCTTTTTTATAGTCGATCCAAGAAGTACTTAGATGTCTGTGTTTAGTGTGAGCATTTTCGAGAATCATTTTATTTATGAGCAGTTGATCTTTACATCCGTATGATCCTCTGCAACACCCTTTTTGTTTCGTTGGGAAAAATATTTTGTTCTTCCATGTGTATGTAGGTTCTTTCAGTTAAAATTGAAGTAAGTAATTTATAGGAAGTTGATAAGCATGTAATGGGTCTGTAATTTTTTGGGTTATCTGTTTCGTTACTTTTGGCCAAGAGATAAGTGGTCCCTTGACATAACCATTTAGGTGTTAAGTTCGGTTCTATCATAATTGACTTAAAATTAGATGCTAATTTGACATGCGCTGAAGAAAGAGTATTAAGCCAAAAATTTGGTATCTGATCAACCCCAGGTGATTTCCATTTATGGGACTTTTTTAGTGCGTTTTGAATTTCTTCAGTAGTAATATTTTCCCATTTTTGTTCGAGAATATCCCTAGTGCTATTCTCAAAATCTCGTATACATGCGTTTTCATTGAATTATTTATCGTTTCCCCAGATGTTCCAAAATTCCCAGACCTTTTCTTCAGATGGTATAGCTTCAACAAAAGTTGTTTCTTTTCCTATTTCGCGGTAAAACTTCTTTTCGTCAGTCTCGAACATTTTATTCTGCCTGAAGAACTTTTAGTGCTTGTCATATATACGTAACCTTTGTGCCTTAACCTGGAGTTTTTGTTTCAGCTCTTCTTTAATTGTTGGTATTTGTTCTTTGGAAAGTATTTTGTATTTTCTTATTACTTTTCTCGCTTTTCTCGATTGCTTCCCATGATCTTTTTGTAGGTCGTCTAATATAGATATTTCCCTTCTAAAGTTTTCTATTTCTTTCTCAGTTTTCACTTGCCACTTAGCTTTGCGAGGCGCCTCTTCTTTTTCGTTTCCTTTTCTCTTAACTTAATGCCACATTTTGCTTGGAGGACTCTTCCTGTTGCGTATATTAGTTCGTTTAATTCAGTTAAATCAGGATTTATCTCATGACAGAGTTATTTTAACGTCTTGTTACCTATGTTTAATATATTTTTATATTTATGGGTATGTCTAATTTTTAATAGTGTCTCTCTTTTACTCATTTCGGTCTGTTTTACTACCGATATTTCTTCAACGAGATTCGTTTTCATAGCTAGCAATTCTTCCTCATCTACGATAACCTCATGCGGCTCTAATTCATCGATGTTATATCCAACTGCTAGATCAACTTTATTTGGCATGCCCAAGTTCTTGTTCTCTAAATTTCCTTCCACTTCATTTTCTTCTATCGTCCCTCTACAGTGTCATTTTTTACTTGGCCTTTGATTATTGAGATTTCTATATCTGTCATTTTTTTGTTACGAACAATATGTCTTCTCACATTGGCTAGCTTGTTTGGGTCAAGCATTTGCGTTTTCTCACTTTCACTATTCCTTAAACACCATGTATTATTGGTGTCATCAGTATTATTCGGTTCAGGTTTTTCGAGTGCATAGTAAAAGCAGTACATTACCTCAGTATACTCTTCCTTTGTCCATTTAAGTCTTGTTTTCTTTTGATTGTTAGTACCAGATGGATGAACCGCAGGACCAGGGGTGGGATCTATCCCACCCTGGGACCTGGTGGATTTTTGAGTAATGGAAGAGGTAGACTCAGTAGCATACTTTTCGATCCCAGGCGAGTCTTGCCCTGGGGGACGCGCCCCTTGTTGATCCGCGCGACGGGCGATGCGGCATTGCTTTTGTTGTTGTTGTTATTATTTTCATTATTATTGTTATTATTATCATCATTATTATTATCATTATTTTATATTATTAGGATGATGATGATTACCATTATTACGAATTTGCATTGTTATTGTTATTATTATTATCACTGTCGATGTTATGTTTATCATTATTATTATTATAATATCAATAATATATTATTTGTTACTATTATTACTATTATTTACATAACTATTTTAAACCATTATTTTTTTCCTCATTTTATCATTGTCATTACATTTGTTATGACAATCGTAATTAATTTGTCTTTTTTGTTATTATCATTTCATTGCTTTTCCTATCTAACTTTTATTGTTTTTTATTGACGCTATCATTTTTATCATTACTATTGATATGATTATCTTTATCATTTATTATTTTATTAATAATAAATGTTTATTATTATCTTTAAACATTATTGTTTTTATCATTAAAATTATTATTATAATCATTATCCGTTTATCATTATCGCTATCACTAGATGGTCCTTCTTTCATTCTCGTTCTTCTACCTGTGGCTTCTTTTTTCTCGTTCCACTCTTCATCTCTTCTTCCTTCTCTCCTCCATCCCCCTTTTCTCTTTAAGCACCCTCCCCTTTCCCCCCTCTCTCTCCCCTTATCCACCCCTCTCTTCTCTTTAAGTTCACTCTGTTTCCCCTTCTCAATCTCCTTATTGTCTTTAAGCCCTTCCCCTCCCCTCCCCATTGCCCTCCCATTCTCTCTCTCCTCCCAAACTCTTTCTTCTCCCCCCCTTTGTTTTCCTTCCCCTCCTATCTTTCTATCTTTCTTCTGTACATCGATATGCATAAACTGGGCGGTTAATTTACTACACTGGGAGTGTATTTGTTTCGAATAATAATAATAATAATAATAATAATAATAATAATAAAAATAATAATAAAAAATAATAATAAAAAAAATAGGTTATGATATAATATTAACTAGCAGGACCCGTTGAAATCTCACGGAACAACAACAATAAACAAATAGATAAGTAAACGAATAGATAGATGAGTAAATAGATAAACAGATAAATAAGTGAATAATAAATTATTATTATTATAGTAATAATAATCATTATTATCATCATTATATTTCTTCTTCTCTTCTTTTCTTCTCTACTTCTTCTTCTTTTTATTATTATTATTTTATTATCATTATCACTATTATCATTATCATTATTTTTTTTTTCATTATTATCATTACTATTATCATTATCATCCTTATCTATTATCTTTATCATAATTATTTATTGTTGTTCAACCATATTATTACCAGATTATTACCATATTTTTCATTAAATGATTAGTATCAAAATCTACATTAGTATTGTTACTATTTTCATTATAAACATTATTATTAATACTGTTATTATTATCATTATAAACATCATTATTGTTAATATTATTATTACTATGATTATTATCATCATCATTATTATGATCATTATCATCATTATTGTTATCATTTTTATTAATTATATTTATTAATTATTATTATTACTAATATTTATCGTTTTTATTATTATTATTATTATTATCGTTAATATTATTATGCATATACTATTATCATTATCATCAGCATTATTAAATTTTTTTATTATATATTTTTTTGTAATGATTTAAACTATTTTATTATTTATAACCATTATAACCACCTTTATCATAAAAAAAACCAATTTATTGAACATTTTTATACATTTTTTTTTTTACTAATTTTATAATAACAAACATTTTTTCTTATTTTATTTTAGTACTTTCTTATTTTTATTTTCAAATTATTATTTTCCTGTCATTTTTATTATTATTATTTTTTCGTTTTTTCTTCTTCTTCTTTTTTATTTTTATTATATTATTTTTTATTATTTTTATTTTCACCTTATTTTTATTGTTGTTGTGTTGTTGTTGTTGTTTTTGTTGTTGTTTTTTGTTTTTGTTTGGTTTTTGGGTGTTTTTTCTTTTTATTATTATTAATTCATTTTTATTTAATCACCAAACATCATTACCATCTTATCATCATCATTTTCATCATCATATCATCCATCAGCAAACATCTCACAGCAGCAAGAATCAATCATCAATTTTTTCATTATTTTTTACATATCATTTTTTTACATTATCATTATTATTAATTATTTTTATTATTTCAATTTTTTTATTTTAAATATTTTATGGTTTTTATTGTTTTTATTATTTTTTATTATTATTATTTTTATTTTTATTATTTTAATTTTTTAAATTTTTATATTATTATTATTACTTATTTTTTATTATTATTTTTATTATATTTTTTAATAAAAATTTTATTTTTTTTTATTTTTATCATTTTCATTTTTTATTAAAAATCATTACTAAATGATTTTATTATAATTTTCATTTTATTTTTATTACAATTTTTAATAAAAATAATATTTAATAAATAATAATAACGTAATGAGATAATAAAAGAAAAATAAAATATAATAATAATAACAATAATAAAATAATAAAAATAAAAATAGTAATAGTAATAAAAATTTAAAAATAAATAAAAAAAATGATAAAAATAATAAAATAATTTTCTTATTTCATTATTACATTTTCATAAGCATATTATCTTATTTCATCGTTAATTATTATTATTTTTATTTTTATTATTTTTTATTATTTTTAATTTTAAACATTATTATTATTTTTAATTTTATTATTATTATTATTATATTTATTATTATTATTATTATTTTTTTATATTTATTTTTATATTTTATTTTTATTATTTTATTTTATTATTATTTATTATTTTTTCATCATATCTCGTCACTATTAAAACACATTTGAATAGATAGCAAATAAGTACTAATTTAAATTATAACTAATAAAAACGACAATAATAATAATGATAGTAAATAAAATCGTGGTAATAAAATTTTTAATTTTTTTTAAATTTTAAAATATTAACAATAATAAAAAAGGGAAAAATTACTACTATACTACTATACTACCTAAACTACTACTACCTCTACTGCTACTACTACCACTACTACAAAAATAATGGTAATAAAATAATAAAATAAAAATAATAAAATAATATAATAAAAAAAATAATAATAATATAATAAAAATTTAAAAATAATGTAATGTAATAAAATAAAATGATAAAATAATAAAAATAATAAAAAATAATAATAGTAAAAATAAAAATAATAACAAAAAACAACAAAACAACTAAAAAAACAAAAATAACTAAAATAAAATAATAATAAAAACAAAAATAAAAATTTAAAAAAATGAATAAAATGATGTGATATGAGATATGAGAATATGATGGTGATGATGATGTGATGATGATGATGATGATGATGAAATTTTTATAAAGATGAAATAATAATATAAAAAAATTATAAAATAATAAAAATAATAAAATAATAAAATAATAATAAAAAGAATAATAATAAAAATAATAATAATAAATAATAATAATAATAATAATAACAATAATAACGATGATAATAATGACAACAGTAATAATGATAATAATCATTATAATTATTATAATAATAAAATAAGAAATTATAATGATGATGATGATAATCATCATCATCATCATCATCATTATCATCATCATTATTATATCATCATCAAATTATATAATAAAAAATGGGAATAATGATAAAAATAATGATAGTAAAATAAATAGTAAAAAAATAAAATAAAAATAAAAAAAAAAATAATAAAAATATTAATAAAATAAAAAATAATAATAATAATAATAAAAAATAAAAATAAAAACAATAACAATAAAAAAATAAATAATAATAAAATAAAAAATAATAATAAAATAATAAATAATAATAATAAAATAATAATAAAAAAATAATTAAAAAATGAATAAAAATATAATGATAATGAGATAATGTAATTTAATAGTAAAAATAAAAAATAACAATTTTTATTATTATTATTATTTTTATTATTATTATATTATTTTATTATTATTTTTTTGTTATTTTTTCTTATTATTATAAAAAGGATATGAAATAATAATAGCAATAAGATAAAAATAAATTTTAAAAATTTTAAAATTTTAAAAAAAAATGATGATAATTAATTTAAAGATAATGAAAAAATTTTGATAATATAATAATAAAAAAAATAAAAAATAATAAATTTAATTTAAAAAAATGAAATAAAATAATAAATAAAAATAATAAAAACAATATAATAAATATTTTTATTTTTATTATTTTTAAATTTTATATTTTTTATCACCATCACATATCATCACTCATCATCTCATCTCATCATCACCCTCACCATCACCATCCCATCTCATAAACTCATCATTATCTCACATCATCATAATCATTATTCCATCTCATCATCATCTCATATCATCCCTACACCCCACCATCACCCCCTCTCATATCTCATTCATTACATTTTTATCATCATCATCATCATATCATCACATCATCTATCCATCTCATATCTAATTTATATATCTTTTTACCTTTTCACCTCATCCTCCCCAAAGATATTAATTATAAAGTATATTTAATGATACTGATACATAATGTAATAATAAAAATTGAAAGATAAAGTTTTAATAGTAGTGACAAAAGTGGTAATAACACTGAACTATACTACAATAAAAATAAAGATTAACATTCTAATTAGAGTAGTAGTAAATATTAAGTGATAATAAAAAGATAAATTTTTGATATAAAAATAATAATAATAATAAAAAATAAAAATAAAAATAAAGTAATAATAATAATAATAATAATAAAATAATAATAATAATACAATAATAAATAAAAATAACAACAACAAAAAACAACAACAACAAAATAATAATAATAATAAATAATAAAATAATAATAAATAAAATTAAAAAAAAATAAAATTAAAACACCAACAGAAACAATAAAATAATTAAAAACGATTAAAAATAAGAAAAAAAAAACAGCAGTAACAACAACAATACACTACTAATGGAAAAAAAAGTAAAAAACATAAAAATGATAACAATAATAATGATATTACTGATTACAAGAAAAGACAATAAAATGAATAAAAAATATGAAAATACAATAATGATGTCAATAATGATACACAATACAACAACAACAACAACAACAACAATGAAATAATAATAATAAAATAATAATATAATAATAATAATAATAATAAATAATAATAAAATAATATAATAATAATAGGAATAATGATGATAATAAAAAAAAAAAACATTATAGTATCAATAATACTAATAGTAATAAGTATATTGATCATAATATTGATAATGAAAATACTAATAGCAAAAGAAATAATAAAAAAATGACGATGATAATGATAACAACATAATAATAATAACAAGGATACTAATAATAGTAATACGAATAATGAGGGTTAAAAATAAAAATATAGTTTTACAAACAATAATAATAATGATAATAATAATAATAATGATGATAACAATACTAACAGCAATAGAAATATATACTGGGCCTAATTCCATATCTTCTGTTACTTCTGTAACCCAAGGATTACTATTTTGAACACCGTTATCAATATTACCATTATGAATTCGTAACAAGACGGCAAAACATAAGTAAACACATACGGCCCAATTTTAATCAAGCAAAAGCATTCATATCTGTAAACTGCTTTTTGACCCACGATAACAGACAATACTGTACGGTATTAACACGTCATGTTGGAGAACACGCCCTTTCCCCCTATATTACGCCATTTCTTAGAGACTACAACGCCCTGTCTCTGGAACTGGTTCGGGGGACCCGTTTAGCGAAAACTTTTCCATCTACATGAATGCCAGACCTTATAATGTTGGGTACAAATGCTTCTGGACCTCTCTGTATATTTGTGTCAGTTTTATAAGGAACGGTAATGAATAAAATTGTTTTGCTATTCAATATCAACAATGATATAGAGTTTGTGAGCTCCTTGCACTGCGTATAATTGGATCTTCACGGCGACCGAAGAGTGAGTTCTTTACGGGGTTTATACACTTTTAAAAAAAAAGAAAAAAAACACGTCTATGAGAAATATGTAAAACTTACAGAGTAATTTTACATGAAACCGATTCCCAAGGTGTAAATAAATATTTTAAGAATGCCACAATTCCTTTCATTTGCAAAATTCCGTAAAGTTCTTCAAATCTTTAAATGGGTTCGTATAATCGGGGCTGGTGGGTACGTTGTTAGAGTAAACGAAGGCGGGGTTTGAAGAATTCCATGAGTTATCCGGGGCTTTTTCCCCTTTAGTGAAACAAGGGGACCATTTTTACTGATCCCCTGCGCAAACACAATCAAAAAATGCGTAAGCTTGGGTGACTCCGGAACTAAACTTACTTTGTTTTTAATAATGGCTATATTTTTCCAAAGCTTTAAATCATTTGGGAAAAAAAATGTTTTTAAAAAATATTTAAAACTTACTGATAAACTACTTAAAATTTATTATGTAATATAAATTTTAAATAGATATATATATATATTAATATAAATATATTATAAAATTTTAAATGGTTGGGGGTGTGTGTGTGTGTGGTGGGTGGGGGTTTGGGTGGTGTGGTGAAAATACTATATTCAATTAAAAAAAATATAACATATAAAATAATATATAATATATATAATATATATATATATATATATTGTGTGTGTGTGTGTGTTTTGTGTGTTGTGTGTATGTGTTGGGGATGTGTGGGTGTGTGGTGGTGTTTCTGTGTGGGGGTTTTGGGGGTGGGGTTTTGTTTGGGATACTCTTACAAAATATATAAAATATATATAAAATAATATTACAAAATAATTATAAATTTAAAATATAGTTATTAAAATTATTACAAATATCATTTTTATTACAATATAAATATAATATATATATATATATATATATAAAATTGATAATAAATATATTATATAAATATATAAATAATATAAATACCATAATACACATCTATCTACATTAAATATAATAAAAAATAATATTGTATATTCAACCAATATATATATATATATATATATAAAAATTTTTATATATTATAAATATATTATTTTTTTTTTTTTTTTTTTTTTTTTTTTTTTTTTTTTTAACAGCATTCATTCCCCTGCATAGGCCTCTCTCAATTCACTATGAGAGGTTATATATGGGGAGTGCCACCCTTGCCTGATGGATGCCCTTCCTAACAAAACCCCGGTTTGGCCAGGCGGGGGACTTTCCCCCACGACCTGCGCCGCTTCTAAAGGGGATACCGTTTTTTTAGGAGGGCAAACGAGGTGAAGTTCCTTTCCCAAGGGAAAAACGGCGGGGCCGGGGACTCGAACCCTCGAACTCGATTGCCGCCGTACAGTCTTGAGTCCGGAAATGGCCCCTTTTTTTTTTTTTTTTTTTTTTAAAAAAACCGGGGGCCCGGGGCCAAACCAAAAAAAAAAAAAAAAAGGAAATTTTTATAAAAAATTTTATATATATAAAATTATATTTTCATATAAAATTTTTTTAAATTTTTAAAATTTAAAAAAAAATATATTTTTTTTTTTAAAAAAAAAAAA
>NC_051403.1:35101572-35106572 GCF_015228065.2 Penaeus monodon
ATTTTTAAAAAAAAAATAAAAATTTTTAAAAAAATAAAAAAATTTAAAAAAAAAAAAATTTTAAAAAAATTTATATTTTTTAAAATAAATTAAAATAAATTATTTTATAAATTTTTTTGGGGGGGGGTTTTGTTTTTTTGGACACCCCCAACACCAAAACCAAACCCCCCCAAAAACCCAAAACCCAAAAAAAAAACCCCCAAAACCCCAACACAAAAAACCCCCTTTTGGGGGGGGAAAAAAAAAATTTTAAAATTTTTAATAAAATTAAAAAATATAAAATTTTTAAAAAAAAAAAATTAAAAAAAAATTTTAAAAAAAAATTTTTTTTTTTTTTGGGGGTGGGGGGTTTTTTGGGGTTGTTTTTTTTCATACAAAACCCAAACCAACCAAAACGAAAACCCACCACCCAAAAAAAAACCCAAAAACACAAAACCCCCCCCCAAAAACAAACAAAAAAACCGGGGGTTTGGGGTTGTGTAAACTATTTATTTCTTTAATTAGAAATTATAATTTTTTTATTTTTTTTTGTATGTTGTTAAAAAATTTTCCCAATTTTTAAAAAAAATTTTTTCCCCTTAATTTATCCCAAATATATATTTAAATAAATTTAAATTATAAAAAAAAACACAAACCCCCACCCCAAACCCGGGTCTTATTTTTATTAATTATATTATATTTATTTTTTTTTTTCCCCTTTATTTTTTAAATCCTATTTTTAATATTGTTTTATTTTTTTATAAATAAATTTAAATTACCTTAAAATAATTATAATTTATTAATTAAAAAAAGCAACAAAAAATTATTTGGGATGGAGAAAATTAATATAAAAAAGGAAGTAAAAAAAAGGTGTTTTTTAGAATGAAAAAATATTTTCCCTGACCAAGAAGAGAAAAGAAGATAGAAAAATAAAAAAGAAAAAGATAGAAAGAAAGAAAAAGAAGAGAGTCTACTTATTATATATATATAATTTAAATTATTATATAATTATATATATATATATGGTTTTTGTTGTGTGGGGTATTTTGGTTGGTTTTGGTTTTTTATTTTGGGTTTTGTTTGTGATTGTCTTTTTTTTTTTTTTTGTGTTTTGTTTGTTGGGTGTGTGGGGGGGATTATTTTAAAAAATTTGGAAAATTTAAACAATAAATTTTAAAATTTTTAAAATCCTTTCGATTTATATCTTTTTCTGTATTCTCCTTCCTCTATTTTTATTATTTCTAAAATTTTCTGTTTTTGGGAAAATTTTGTATCCTTTGGAGGTTGGTTTAAAAATCTTATAAATTTGTAAAACCCTGTGTTTAATTTTGAATTCTTATTTTGTTATTATAAATTTAATAGATAATTAATTAATATTTTCCATATATACATTTTATTTATTTTTAAATTTAATTCCATATTCTTGTCGGGGGTTACCATCTTTTCCAAGGCTTTTTTTATTATATCAATTTTCTTCGTAAGTTATTTATCTAGAAGGGGACCCATAAATTCCCTTAAAAAACATTAGGGGGAAAAGGAATATTGTCTATCAATAAATACTAAAGACCCTTATTCATTTGTAAGGTTACGTAACCTTCCTTCTTTAAAAAATAATCTCGACATTTAAATTCATTGTTCTTAAAGAATTCCTTGTTGAAGCCTTTATTCCCAATTGATTTTTAACTTTTTTTAAAAGGATACCACACAAACTCATTTTCCCAAAATTTTACCTCCTCTAAAAGACCGGGGGACCCCATGATAAGTTGAGAAATCCCCATTTTAAGGAATCCCCCATTAAAAAGACCTTTTTCTCAAAAAATTCCCTTTTTCTTTATTTGTATCCTTTTCCCATTATTCCTAAATAAATTAAAAACGAATTGAATAATCTCTTAAAGGGTATCCAATAAAAAAATCTAATTAATTTAAAAATACTAGGAATCATTAAAATAAAAAATTAAATAAGAAAAAAAAATTTTTTATCTCTTAATTAAACTACAGAACATCTTTTTAATACCATTTTCAAAATAAACCTATATCATTGTCTTTTTAAAAAGGAAAAAAAATTTTAAAAATAAAAAGTAATAAAACCTTAGTTTTTGGGGGAGAATTAAAATTCCTATAGACCATAATTAAATTTTTTAAATTTAAATATCTTGTTTATTCCCCCCAAATAACCACAATCTCCTTAAAAATTTTCAAAATAAAAACTTCCTTTTTGGTTTATAAATAATTTAAATTTCTACAAATAAAACATAGTTATATTAATTTTAAAATTTTCGGGATTCCTATAGTATTTATAGATCAAAAAAAATTGCTTTTTTTTTACTTCTCCTTTCAATATATATTATAAAATTATATTTATTAAATATAAAAATTTTAAAAAAAAAATATATAATAATTTATATATATAAATAAATACATTATATATATATATATATATATATTATATATTATATAAATATTAAATTTAAACACAAACAAATATATTTTACATTTATTTTAAAATTTAAAAATATATATATATATTTTTTTTATATTATTATTTTTTGAATATTTATAATTATATATATATAATTATTATATATTTACTATATTTATAAAATCAAAAAAATTTTTAATAAAAAAAAATATAAACCCTTTAATATGTAATTTTGTATTTAAAAATTTCAACACATACCCCACACACTTTAATATTAATTTATTTTATATATTTTATTAATTTAATTTTTTATTCTTTTATGTATATATTAATTTTTTTTTATTTATAATATTATTAAATAATTTATTGATTTTATATATATAAATAATAATTTATATATAAAAAATTAAAAACATATATATTAACTATATATATAAAATTAAAATTATATATTATATAAAAAATTTTTAATAAAATATTATTATTATATATTATATAGATTAAAAAATTTATTATATATATAATTTATATTATATCGAAAATGTATATATAAATACATATAATATATATATATTATATATATATAATAATTAATAATTAACTATAAAATATAAATTAATATATATGAATATTATTTTATATTAAAAATTTTAAATTATTATTTAAAAATTTAAATATTATATATAATATATATTATTTTTTGTAATTTTTATAATTAATTTTCCCTTTAATATATTTATATCAGCTTAAAAATTAATTAAAAAAATATAATATTTTTTTAAAAAAAAATTATAATTTAAAAAAAAAAATAAAATATATAATATAATTTATAAAAATTTTTATATATAAAAATAAACCAATTATAATTATATATTTTATTTTTTTTTTTTTATTTTATTTTATAATATATTATTATAAAAAATATATTATATTATATATTGTGTTGGTTGTGTTTGTGTGGGTGTTGTGTTTTGGGGTTTGTGGTGGGGGTGTGTGTGTTTTTAATTTGTTGATTTAAATATTTTTGTTTTAAGAAAAAAATAATAAAAAAAAAAACACAACACACACACACACACACACACACACACACACACAAAAAAACAAAAACTAATATAACACACACACACACACAAAAATATAAAAATAAAACAAACACACAAACCCACCACACACACACACCACACCCGAACAACACACACACACAAAACACACACACACAAACAAACACCACCCACAAACAAACACAAAACACAAACCAAAATTTCACAAAATATAAATATTATATTTATTATTTATATTTTATTATATATTATATAAAAATATATATATAAATAAAAATTCCTTTCAATTTTTTGTTTGCCATTCTAAACATAAACCCAACATTACTTTAGAAAAGCTAGGTTATTGAATTTTCCAAATTTTCAATGGTCTGAGTGTTGGGTGCTGAAGAAGATAGACAAAAAAAAAAAAATTTTTAATGTGGTGTTCAGGATACTACGTTTTAAAGGACAGAAAAAAAAACGATTATGAAGTGCTGAGAAAAATAAATTGTAAAGCCGGCTGTTGGACATCTTTAACAAAAGAAAACTAAAGTTTATTGGTCATGTGATGAAAAAATAAAGTATTGAGAAAAACTGCTGACAGGGATGGTGATAGGAAACAGAGGAAGAGGCAAACCGAAGACAAGACTGAGCGAACATCAAGATATTTGCGGGCTGTCGATGCTACAATGGAAAGAAAAGAGCAAGATCGAGTTGAGTGGCGAAGGATTTTGGGGGAGGTCCACGCGCTAAACATACCGTTATTGATTGATATAATATATATATACTGTGCGGTAGAAACCAACTGGTTCAACAGGACAAGACGGCAGCATAGCGTTGTGGATGCAACCAGGGCACGGGACACTAGGCATGCTGGCCATCCACTGCATCCTGGGCCTATCTCCAGCCGTCTCGATAGTCTTGCACTAGACCAAATAGGGAGGACTAAGAGAAATGAGGATGACGATCTGCGCAAATCTCCCACTTAAAAAAACCCAAACGCAAGCGCGTCATGACTTCAAACCATCAGCACATCCAGTGCAGCGCGCAAGCCCCAAACGCCTAACTTCCAAAGCAGCACCCACCACACCTGTCCCGTGTGGGGCGAGCCCACGGGCCGGGTCGGCCCATCAGTCATCTCCGATCACAGAAATGATCATCGATGTGATATGGATCAAGCTCATCTCAAACCAAAAGAGAAACAAACATATATTGGTTATATATATATAATATATATATATATATATATATATATATATATATATATAATAATTGTCAAATCTGAGGTACGCCGATGATATATTTTGATTGCCAGCATTTTCACTGAACTACAACAAATACTAGATAAAGTTAGAGAAGCAAGCGAAAAGGGTGGCTTGTTTTTAGCCAAGGAAACTAAGATCATGAAGATTCAAGATAACCCGGGAAGAAAATTTATGAACATGTTACATTTAATGGAATGATTGTGGAAAATGTGAAAAGTTAATTTTTTTGACTGTTTAACTATACATATGATATTACCCGGGGATAAAAAGAAAATTGCCATGCAAAAGCGCCACAAA
>NC_051403.1:35119072-35126572 GCF_015228065.2 Penaeus monodon
ACACAAAATATTATATTATTATAATATATTATAATATTATATATAATTATTTTGGGGAAAAAACTATAATTATTGCATATATATTTATATTTTATATATTTAAAATATATTATTTATTATATATCAATATATTATTATAAAATTATTATATTAATATATAAAATATAATTTTTTTATATTTATATTTTGTGTTTTGGTGTGTGTGTGTGGTGTGTGTGTGTGTGGTGGTTGTGTGGTTTGTGTGGTGTGGGTGTGGGGGTTGTTTGGTGTGTATGCATGTTATGTGGAAAAAAAGAGAGAAAAGGAGAGAGAGAGAGAGAGAGAGAGAAGAAAAGAGAGAGAAGGGAGATTTTTTGAAAAGATAGACTTACGAACTTAAGGGAAAACCGTTCTGGCTCATGAGCGCGCGGGGGCGTGTGCGTGTGCATGATCCCACCACACACACACAACAACCACACACACACACACACACCACACACCCCACAACACACACAAAAATACCCAAAAACACAGACACCACACCACCAACCACACACTCCATTAGGGAAATTTTGCGGCGATTAGCACGGTTTCCTGAAGGGGGGTAATCTATCGTAGATAGTGGGGGACTAAACCCCACAAACCCATAATTAAAAAGAACTATTTCCCCTTTTTAAAAGGATATGGTCAGCCCCCCCGTATAAAGACCCAGCCCAAGGGCTGACTTCAAAACCCCCGGGGCCAAGGAATTTGTAAAAAGCATCGGTGATGGCACGAATATGAAAGAATATATAAAAAATTATTATATATTTATATATAATAATTTAAAATTTATATTTATAAATATATAAATTGTTATATGATATATATATGTTTTTTTATTTTTTTTATAAAATTTATATTATATATATTTTATATTATAAAAATATTTTTAATTTATTATATAATATATATATATAACACACATATAAACACACACAACCACACCCCCACCTGTAATATATATATAAATATTATTATATTAAATATATATATATTATTATATATATATAAATATATATATATGTTATATATATTATATATTTTTATATATATAATTTATTTATATACATATTATATTATATATTATTTAATATATATTATTTTTAATATGTTACTATGGTAAAAGCCAAAAGCATAAACTAGATTTATTGAAAAGAGCTTCAGTTTGATATCCCCCTATACCCGAAAATTTTTCAATAAAACATAGTATGAACCGGGAAAATTATTTTCCATTCATATTTGAACATGTTTATATAATATTATACTTATATATATTTTTATATACATTAATTTCTGTATTATAATATAATTTTTATGATTTTATATTTAAAATATATATATAATGATAAAAAATTATATATTTATATAAATATTAAAATATATATATAACTGAAATATATCTTATATATATAGTATATATAAAATTATTATATAAAATTATTATTAAAATTTTATTATATTTATATATATTTTATTGTTTACACAAACCACAACACCCCAACACACACACACATACCACACACACACACACACACACACACACACATTCTTTTAATTATATATATATTAAAATATATATATAATTTAATATATATATTTTAATATATTATATAATATATTATTATAATATATATTATAATATCTATAAGTAATACATAGAATACTATTACATAAATGCATGTATATGTATAATATGTTATGAGAATGTAATAAAATTTAAGACAGTAATGAAAAAGATATTTACTACTACTACTACTTAATAAAAAAATAGTAAATAAAAAAATAATTATAATTTTTAATAATAATGATAATAATAATACCAAAAATAACGATGATGATAAAAAATGTTAAAGATAAAAGGTAAAAATAAAAAATGATATGATAATTATAATGGTTATATAGATAATAAAAATCGTGAAATTTCCCCCTTTAAAATCAAATCATTATTTTCTCATCACATCATCATTACATTTATTATCATTTTTTGAGCTATTCCCATTGTATCCTTTTGCTATTACTATTATTATTATTTTTATTGTTATGATTATTTTATTATTATTAATTACTATCGTTTTCCATCATTATTATTTCTTTAAAAATAACATTATTGCAGAATAGTTATTATCTTGGGTTTTATCATTTCATTATTATAATTGTCTTTATGATTATTACGTCATTGCCCTCTTCTTTTTTTCTTCTTTTTATTATTTTTATTATGTTTTTGTTGTTTTTTTGGTTTTTTGTTTTTATTTTCATTATCATTAATCTATTGATATTTTCATTATTATCTTTTATATCAATATCATTTTCAAAAAATTATTTTCATCTTTTTTTACACTGTTTTTTTACTTTATTTATCTTTTTTGTTTCACCGTTATTTTTATTGTTTGGTTTTTTTGGTTTTTTTATCATTAAAGTGATTATGATATCATCATTGTTATCATTATCATCATTTTTTATTTTCTGGTTATGATGTAATAATAAAAGTAATGGTAAAATAATTAGAATAAAATTTAAAAATATATAAGGGTATAAAATTAAAAATAAAAAATAAAATTAACAATAAAATTTTTAATAAAATAATATTTTTAAAGGTAATGATGGGTTTCTATTATATATATAATAATATATATAATTTATATTTATATTATATAAATTATTATATAATTTTATATATTTTATATTTGTTTAGAATTATTAAAATATATATATTTATATCTATATGCACCACACCACACACACACACACACACACACACACAACACACCCCCAAAAACAAAACACACCACCCCACACACACACACAACACACGCGCGCGCCGCCAACCACGATATATATATATATATTTTTATATATATATATATTATTAAAATTATCTTGTGGGTGTGTTGTTGTGTGTGTGTGTGTATGATATATATGGTATATCATATCTATATATATACATAGTTATATATTTATACTAGGTATAAAGGGTTTATAATGAATATACATACACACCCACACACCCCACACACAACACAACCACCGCACCCAAAAACCGCACCCCACCCCAACACACACACCACCAACACGACACACCACCAAAAACAAAAACACACCACCACCACACACACCCCCACCACACACACCACACACACACCAACCACCCACCACACACACACCAATATATATATTAATAATATATATATATATATATATATATATATATATATTTTATATTTTTAAAATTAACCCATCCTACGATGAGGTGGCATCCGATCATATACCGCGTGGGTAAAGGGGTGAGAGTGGGAAAGGAAAAGGAAAACGGTGACGCCAACGGGGTCTTTAATGTGTAGAACCCTGGTCGGAATGGGTTCCTATGGGAGCAAGTTCGGTCGGGAGGAGGGTGTGGGGCTGACTTTCCCGACGGGGGGAGGGGGAGGCGGTAGGAGGCGGGGAAAATCCCCCCTTGTTGCGGTGGTACACGAGAGAGCAAAAAGACTGAGCAAAAAAAAGTCAAAGGAAAGATGAAAAAGAAAAAAGAAAGGAAAAAAGAGGAACAAAAAAAACCAAACAGGGAAAGGGGGCACTGCCAAAAACCCCCAGTAGTGTATAAAATAGGCGTGGTGGCCAGTGGGTTTGAGCTCGGACTCAAACTGGCACGCGGCAATTGATTCGAGGGGTTGGGTCACCGGGCCCGGGGGCCCTTGTTCCCTTAGGCAAAAAACTTCACCTCGATTGCCTCCTAGCCACTGGGGTCAAGCCCGCCCCGCATGCTGGTCCAAACCCGGGTAAATAGAGAGAATATTCCTAAAAGGGAAAACCGGGACTCCCGTGGAAAGGAATTGGGGGCCCTCCCCCGTACCACTCCAAAGCTCACAACATGAAACTCAAATATCAGCTGTGACCCCGGGGCGGTTCAAAACATGAAAGCCGTTTTAAAAAAAAAAAAAAAAAAAAAAAAAAAAAAAAAAAAAAAAAAAAAAAAAAAAAATATATATATATATATATATTATTTATATTCTAAAATTATATTATTATTTAATATATAATACTAATATCAATAATATTTAATAAAAATAATGATGATAATGATGATAATAGTAGCAAAAAATAAAATATTAACAATAATATTGATAATAATATTATTATTAATGGTAATGATGGTGATTATGAATATAACTGTGAATGTTTATTTCATCATTATTATTATTATTATGCAGAAGTTTCCTTAGATCTGCTAATTAAATCAAAACCGAGTCCTCACGACCTAGGGTGATGATTTTAGCAATGGAACTAACAAAACTTAAAAAATATGCAGAACACCACAAATCAAAAAATATCCAGTAAAGTAAATTCACGAACACAAAAACACTCAATTGATAAGGCTCTTCTGAGAAATGCGTTTGGGGCTGTTTAAGATTTTTTTTTGGACTTCTTCTAATTTTGGATTTCCCGGTATTTGTTCAAGAAACTTATCAGCCCCTTCTTTATAGGGCCAAGTGCTCCAATAACAATAGGCAAAGTTTTGGTTTTTAATGCCACATCTTTTCCACCTCTATTTACAGGTCTTTATACTCTGATATCTTCTCGAACACTTTCGTTGGGACGTTTCTGTCTGAAGGGATGCTCATATCTATAAACAGGCAGGCGTTGTTTATTTTGTCCTTGATGACGATATCTGGACGATTCGCTTGTATAGTACGATCTGTATGAATTGGAAAAGTTCCACAAGATTGTAGCATCTTTACCTTCAGTAACTGGCTCTGGATGGTGTTTGTACCATTTATCTTGTGTTCCGATAGAAATTTGTTGGCAGATCTTCCCAAATGCGGGTACTTGCTACTCTGCGTGTCGTTTTTTGTACTCTTTTGGGTGTTAATATTGGCAACCAACAGGTCAAATCGTCTCAAACCTTGTCTTTCACAAAACCTACAATTTGGGTTAGTGCCATTATGCAAATGTTACCTGATAGTTCTGGTAAACAAATTTGATTTTGGGCTGCAGGAATAAACCTTCTGTTTCCCCTTTTAAGGGTCCAGAGCTTCTAGCCCACAAATGGTTGCTTTTTTCATCTACATCACCGTTTTGCTTCGAATTGCAACTGTCCATGGTGGGCCCTTTTCATGCCAACCTAGATACAAGTTTTTTTTGTCCGGCCCTTCTTCGCTTTTGTTTTCTATTTTTAGCAGCCAATGTTGGCGACATAGTTCGATGTTTTTCGTCTAAATACCTAATTCTGAGAAAATTTTTTGGATCCTTTACTACCATTGTCATTTTGGAGTTTTCATGAAACTCAAAAAATTAAAGCATCAATCGTTGGTTAGACTAAGTATTGCAAGAGACCATCCGTTATTTTTTGTCGATAATTCAATGATCTCCCTATCTCCTTACTTCTTAGGATGAGCGGTCTACGTCTGATTAGGGTGATACATTCTGTTGCAGTCATTGCTTCCTAATTTTGGTGTCAATTTGTTTGGTTCATTAATTTCCAGTCTATCACGTTAAAACTGTAGAACACGGGTTTATTGAAAGGAGTGTTGATTGCTTGTTAGTTTTTCTTCGATTTTAAATTTCTGTTTCAGGATTGACCTTACTCCTTCGGATGCATTCTGTTTTGTTTTTTTTTTTTTCATTACGTTTGTTGTATACATTCCTTCGTTTAAATTTAGATATTTATAGGTTTCATCTGATCTAATTGCTTTATTACAGTATAAACCCCTTAACTCTATATTGTTAGATGTAACTATTTTTTCCTTGCTTAAAGGTTGCTTTAGCACTTTTATCGAGACCAACCTCATACCAATGTTATCACTAAAATCTTTTAGGGTTTTTCAGCAACCTTTCCAGTTCACCATCATTCTGAGCGTAAGTTTAAAGTCATCCATAAAGAAAAGATGATTGATCTTCTTTGTCCATGATCTTATATCCATACCCTGTGTTGTAAGAAGCTGGGAGAGTGGGATATTGCCATGCAATAGAAGAGGGGAAAAAGAGTCGCCCTGGAAGATTCCGCATCTGATTCGCATGTCTTTGAAATAAGAATAACCGTTTACGTGGCTGAGAGTAATATTCATCTTCCAAAATGTCTTTGCTGCTTCGAAGAAAGTGATTAAGATAGGAGAGACAAAAAGTTTTTAAGACCCAAAGGAGTGTGGGACACTGTTAAAGGCTTTTTTATAGTCGATCCAAGAAGTACTTAGATGTCTGTGTTAGTGTGAGCATTTTCGAGAATCATTTATTTATAGCATTGATTTTTACATCCGTATGATCCTCTGCAACACCCTTTTGTTCGTTGGGAAGATATTTTGTTTTTCCCATGTGTATGTAGGTTCTTTCAGTTAAAATTGAAGTAAGTAATTTATGGGAAAGTTGATAAGCATGAAATGGGTCTGTAATTTTTTGGGTTATCTGTTCGTTATTTTTGGCCAAGAGATAAGTGGTCCCTTGACATACCATTTAGGTGTTAAGTTCGGTTCTATCAAAATTGACTTAAATTAGTTGCTAATTTGGCATGCGCTGAAAAGAGTATTAAGCCAAAAATTTGGTATCTGATAAACCCCCAAAGGTGATTTCCATTATGGGACTTCTTTAGTGCGTTTTGAATTTCTTCAGTAGTAATATTTCCCATTTTTTTTCGAGAATATCCCTAGTGCTATTCTCAAATCTCGTATCCATGCGTTTTCATTGAAATTTTTTATCGTTTCCCAGATGTTTTCCAAAATTCCCAGACCTTTTTCTTCAGATGGTATAGCTTCACAAAAGTTGTTTCTTTTCCTATTTCGCGGTAAAACTTCTTTTCGTCAGTCTCGAACATTTTTTCTCCCTGAAGAACTTTTAGTGCTTGTCATATATACGTAACCTTTGTGCCTTCCCTGGAGTTTTTGTTCAGCTCTTTTTTAAATTGTTGGTATTTGTTTTTTGGGAAAGTATTTTGTATTTTCTTATTACTTTTCTCGCTTTTCTCGATTGCTTCCATGATCTTTTTGGTAGTCGTCTAATATAGATATTTCCCTTCTAAAGTTTTCTATTTCTTTCTCAGTTTTCACTTGCCACTTAGCTTTGCGAGGCGCCTCTTCTTTTTCGTTTCCTTCTCTCTTAACTTAATGCCACATTTTGCTTGGAGGACTCTTCCTGTTGCGTATATTAGTTCGTTTAATTCAGTTAAATCAGGATTTATCTCATGACAGAGTTATTTTAACGTCTTGTTACCTATGTTTAATATATTTTTATATTTATGGGTATGTCTAATTTTTAATAGTGTCTCTCTTTTACTCATTTCGGTCTATTTTACCACCGATATTTCTTCAACGAGATTCGTTTTCATAGCTAGCAATTCTTCCTCATCTACGATAACCTCATGCGGCTCTAATTCATCGATGTTATATCCGTCTGCTAGATCAACTTTATTTGGCATGTCAAGTTCTTGTTCATCTAAATTCCTTCCACTTCATTTTCTTCTATCTGTACCTCTGTAGTGTCATTTTTTACTTGGTC
>NC_051403.1:35131572-35140393 GCF_015228065.2 Penaeus monodon
ATAATAATAACAAGGATACTAATAATAGTAATACGAATAATGATGTTAATAATAAAAGATATAGTTTTACAAACAATAATAATAATGATAATAATAATAATAATGATGATAACAATACTAACAGCAATAGAAATATATATTGGGCCTAATTCCATATCTTCTGTTACTTCTGTAACCCAAGGATTACTATTTTGAACACCGTTATCAATATTACCATTATGAACAGTAAAATAGACAGGCAAATACATAAGTAAACACATACAGACCAATATAATCAAGCAAAAGCATTCATATCTGTAAACTGCTTCTTGACCACACGATAACAGACAATACATGTACGGTATTAACACGTCATGTTTGGAGAATCACGTCATTTCCACCTATATTACGCCATTTCTTAGAGACTACAACGCCTGGTCTCTGGAACTGGTTCGGTGACCCGTTTAGCGAAAACATTCCATCTACATGAATGCCAGACCTTATAATGTTGGGTACAAATGCTTCTGGACCTCTCTTGTATATTTGTGTCAGTTTTATAAGGAACAGGTAATGAGTAAATGTTTTGCTATTCAATATCAAACAATGATATGAGTTTGTGAGCCTCCTTGCACTGCGTATAATTGGAGTCTTCACGGCGACGAAGAGTGAGTTGCTTTACCGGGGCTATAACTCTTAAAAAAAGAAAAAAAACACGTCTAGTGAGAAATATGTAGACTTACAGCAGGTAGATTTTACAATGAAACCGATCTCAAGTGTGTGAATAATACTTTTAAGAATGCCACAATATTCCTTTCATTTGCAAAGTTCCGTAAAAGTTCTTCAAATCTTAACTGGGTTCGTATAATCGGCTGGTGGGTACGTTGTTAGAGTAAACGAAGGCGGTAGAAGAATTCCATAGAGTTATCCGGCGCTTCCACTTTAGTGAGCATGCGGGACCATTTTAGACTGATCCACTGCAGCAAAACACTAAACAAAGAATGCGTGAAAGCTTGGCTGACTCACGGAACTAGAACTTACTTTGTTTAAATAAGGCAGTATTTTTCCAAAGCTTCTTAACTCATCTTGGGAAATTAAATGTTTAAAGCTATTTTAAAAGGGTTCTCTGAGTAATTTTAAGTGAACGATTAGGAAAATCAATACCTACTTAAAAATGATTATGTATATATATATATATATATATATATTATAATATAATATAATATATATATATATTATATTATATATATGTGTGTGTGTGTGTGTGGTGTGTGTGTGTGTGTGTGTGTGGTGTTTGTTGTGTGGGGTGTGTGTATAACATACATATATATATATATACATATATATATAAAAATATATACATAAAATATATATATATATATAAATATATAATATATATATAATATAATGTGTGTGGGGGTGTGTGTGTGTGTGTGTGGTGGATGTTGTGTGTGTGTGGTGGTGTGGGGTGTGTGGTGTGTGTGGTGTGTGTGTGGGGTGGGGATACATACTTACAAAATAATATAATATATATATATATATATATAAAAAATATAAAAATATATATAGAGAATATATATATATAGATATATATATATATATAAATTTTAATATATAATATTAATATATATACATAAACTATCTATCTATCTATCTAATAGTAAATATATATTAATATATATATGTATATATATATTAAATTTTAACATATATATATATATATATATATATATATATATTATATATATTTTTTTTTTTTTTTTTTTTTTTTTTTTTTTTTTCAACGCCATTCATTCCACTGCAGGACATAGGCCTCTCTCAATTCACTACTGAGAGGTTATATAGGCAGTGCCACCTTGCCAGATTGGATGCCCTTTCCCAATCAACCGCGGTTTGTGCCACGGCGGTGACTTCCCCTACGACACATGCGCTCGACTTCTCAAGGCGATATGTCGTTTTCTAGGGGGCAAATCGAGGTGAAGTTCCTTTCCCAAGGAACAACGCGCAGGCCGGTGACTCGAACCCTCGAACTCAGATTGCCGCCGTGACAGTCTTGAATCCGATGCTCTAACCGCTCGGCCACCACGGATATATATATATATATATATATATTATAAAATATATATAATATATATAAATATATTATATACTATTGTGGTGCATATATGTATATAATATTATATATATATATATATATATAATATAAAATATATTAATATATAATATATGTTATATATATTGATACATAAAATATATATATATATATAAATATATATATTATAATACATATTTATATATATATATTGAATATGATATATATATATATATATATATATTATATATATATTATAAAATATTATATATGTGTGTGTGTGTGTGTGTGTGTGTGTGTCTGTGTTTCTGTGTGTGTGTGTGTGTGTGTGTGTATTTTGGTGTGTGTGTGTGTGTGTGTGTGTGTGTGTGGTGTGTGTGGTGTGTGTGTGGTGTGTGTGGTGTGTGTGTGTGTGTGTGTGTATGTGTGTGTATGTGTGTGTGTCTATCTATCACTATATATGTGTGTGCATATACGTACATACATGAAAATAGTATGATATTTTATATATTCATATAATATATATATATATATATATATATTATATATATATATAATATATAATATATATTTATATATAAAGTCACCCAAAGGTAATATATGAAGATATAAGAATTTCGCATTATTTTTAAAACGACAGGAAAAACTCAGCGAAATGTTCAGTCTCTTTTCTTCAAAGCTTTGTCAAAAAATTTGCAGACATTTTCCTGGTACTAATTGGTCGACTGCTGCCTATCCTTCTTTAAAGTAGGAACACTGCTTCAGTAGCCCTGGTACTTCTCGAGTTGCCAACCCTCGAAATAATGTCTTCTTTTCCCTCAAGAGTAAATCAAAACGTACTAACATCTCTGATATTCCATCAATACTGGCTATTGCGAGGGGGAAAGATTCGCGTTAATATCCGCAATTAGTAAGCGAGGAACACCAAATGGGACGTATAATAATGTTGCATAATTTCGCAAATGGTGGCGAGAGAGCAGTGCCTGCCAAAAAGTATGGTAGTATCTTGGGTATGCTAATGTCGACAAAACATCTCCACTTTTTCAAAGGCCAAGTAATTTAAAGAGATCTCATTTATTTTCGTGTTCTCTTCCAGCTGGGCTCTAGTGGTTTAGGGCTCTTAGTATTGTCGAGCTGCACTGTAGACTAAACTCAAATGACAACACTGCAACGCGAGGGGCGAAGATAATGATGAACCCCAATTGAAGATATTTTTCCAGACCAAACTGAAAATGACCAATCAGCGTTTGCCCTTGTGACGTTTATCACTCCAGAAGGGCGGGGTTTTTCATAAAGTTAACTTTGGGCCCCCCATACATAATTCCTCAAAATATGGCGAACACGACACACTACCACTCGTGAAGATGCAAAGGCGTTTCAGGATATAACAGAGAGTCTAAATCAAGTATATACATGAGGAGACACTCGTTTATCTCAACAAGATTCTAAAATGATTTAAAAAAGTGACCATAGATGAACGGAATTTTTCCCCATTGCAGCGGTGGGTGTGCAGGAGAGACCAGCTAGTAGCGAGAACTCGGAGTCTAGACAAGTGTACACCCTAGTTACTGTTTTTAATTCTTCGCCATAGCGGTTCTTGATCACACAAAAAGAACAGGCAATCCTTTCGTCTCCCCAGTGTGGTCTAATTCTCACAAATCTCGCGGCAAGGAGTTTTGATTTTTGTCCTCGACTAGAGAGACCATCTTGAGAAATTTAAAAAGAAAAAAGTTAATGGGTTTTATGTTTAGCAAACCTAACCGCCCAACGTAAAAGCGTAAAACGCGGACAATGCTTAGGTGTTTCTCGAGGAAGCAGGAATAAAAAAGAAAAAGAAAAGAAAAAAAATTAAACACCAACTTTGCATAGTTGTAAACGATTTTTCAACTCCTGAAGAAGACACAACAGTTAACGCAGACTTGTTACATTTAAAGAACTCCATAAAAAAAAAGAAGCCAAAACAAACTTTCATTATTGCAATGCGCATTCCGAGCTTCTTTCGTCAGTATTCTCGTTGGTTTCCATCAGATACTTTGCGGGTAAATGGGATACGGAGACTCGAAAAAAAAAATGTGTGCAACGAAGCCTGCTTATCGTCAAGGTCTTTATTGGAGAAACTTTTTAAAAGATTTTGATTTCACGGGAAACGCGGAGTCTTCGTTGATGTCGGAAAAAGTGGTTTTTTTCTATTTTTGCTTTGCGCCACCGACCTCATTGCCTATATTTATTTTTTTTCCCCGTGCGCTGAAGAAAAAATGAGATTTGATACTACCTTGTTAATGTTTTTTGACAGCATCGGAGGGGTTTCAGTGAGTTAAGTTTCTCAAATTTTTTATTAAATTTTTTAAACGGGAATATAGTTAATTGGGATTAAAACTATTATTTTTACATAAAACTAAAATCACAAAGACACAAAACACAAAGGACATACCACAAAACCACACACCAAAGATACCACACACAAGACAAACACACACCAAAAAAGACATACCCCCCAAAAACAACACACACAAAGACACGCACAACAAAGAAAAAACACACCAAAGACCACACACATAAGAATAACACTCAAGACAACACACAACAAAGAAAACGCAACCAAAGACACACACACACACACAAAACACACACACACACACAAACACACAAACACACACAAACACATAAACACACACTCAAGACAAACATACACTCAGACAAAACACACACACAACACACACACACACACACACAACACACACATCACACACACACCACACAAACACATACACAAAACACACACACAGCACACACACACACACACACAACACACACACCACACACACACACATATAAATATATATATATATATATATATTATATATATATATATAATATATATATATATATATATATATTAGTCCGGGTAAGACAATAAAAACTGCACCCTGGGTTTGCCTTAAACCCAAGAATAGAAACCCTATGCCAGATTGGTGAAGCTGCGGGAGCAGGACAGTGGATATCTGGTGAAAACACCTTTGGTTCTACTAATTACTGGTTTCACCAAACAATATGTCTGGCGTATTGCAATGTAAATGTTTCAAAGCGGCAGAGAGAGTTCCTCCTAGTTAGTTGGAGACTGCGAGTTGAGAAGGAGCCTGGGGATTCCACTAAACTTTTCTTTTCTCCTGACAAAACCTCTACACCAATGATTAATACAGAAATATAATTCATACCACATCGCCGTCGAGGGTTATAAAGGGCGCGTTAGTCAGTGGGCAACCAGGCTGACAATTTTTAAACATGCATCTGGAAGACAAAGAAGACAAAGAAAAACATGTCCAATTAAGAAACTTTAAAAATCGAACGTGGAACAAAGGAAAATGAAAGAGATGGTAAATTGCATCTGTCGTAACGAAATGGATAGATACAACATTCAAAAAACTAGGAATAGTGAGACCAATGGAAAAGAAAGGAAGTTTCAAAACTAAAAAAAACAAGACAGTTCTTTTTTCTGGAAAAGAAGGAAATTATAGTCACGGAGTTGACTATGATTCTCACGAAAAAAAACTGCAAATGCACTAATTGGGTACAGCCCAATAAATGATCGCATTATAAAAGTAAGAATACAAGCAAAACCTCGTAACATTATTATTATACAATGCTACGCACCAACCAACATTGCAAGTGATGAAGAAATGGAAAATTTTTATAACACTCTCCAAGAAACTTTTGACACAATCCCTAACAGAGATGTAAAAGTAATTATGGAGACTTCACGCCAAAGCAGGGGAAAAAAGATCTCAGACTGTCACGGCGCAATCTGAAATTCAAGGGTTCGAGTTAACGGCCGGCGCGTTGTTCCCTTGGGCAAGGAACCCTTTACCTCGATTGCCTGCCTAGCCGCTGGGTGGGCGAGCCAGCCCAAGTCAGTGCCGGTCCCAGAAAACCCGGGTAAATAGAGATGGTGACTCGATTAAAAACACCTGGCGGAAGGCAACGGCAAACCACCGCTCTAAATTGCCAAGAAAAACATAGAAGTCCATGATCGCCCAAAGTCTTGTGGGATAGGGCACTTGAAAAAAAAAAAAATAAATATAACATCATATCAATAAAGGTATGCTCATGTTTGAGCAACCGTTGGACCTCTCCACCATCCTTCGCCACTCAAAATCGATCTGCGCTTTCTTTCCCCTTGTACCATCGTCAGCCCGCAAAAATTTTTGATGTTGTCGCTCAGTCTTGTCTTCGGTTTGACTCTCCCCCCCTGTTTCCTATCACCAACCCCGTCAGCAAGTATTTCTCAAAACTTTAACTTCTCATCACAGTACCAAAAACTTAGTTTCCTTTTGTTCAGATGTCCAACAGTCGGGCTTTTCAAATTTATTTTTCTCAGCACTTCATCAATCATTTTCTTTTCTGTCCAGTTAATACGTAGTACTCGTCTGTAACACCACAGTTCAAAACTATTGAACTTTTTCTTGTCTATCTTCTTCAGCACCCAACACTTAGAACCATATGATGCAATTGGGAAAACTAATGAGTTTCAATAAACCTCAGCTTTGTCCGTAAAGTAAGCTTCGGTTTTCCAGATGTTATTGAGAGCAACTGTGGCAATGGCAATTTTCTTTTTTCTCCGGTGAACATCATATTTTTTTAAAAACGCTCCAAGATAATGAACTCTTTCACATTTTCCAAACACTCCTTGATTTAAACTTTTCATAAAAATGGGTATGAATATTAAATATATTTATATAATATATATAAATATATATAATAATATATTTTAATAAAATAAATGTAAAAATTATATATATATTAAATATATATAATATTTAATATAAACTTATTATAGTGATATATATAAATAATAAAAAAATATATAACATATATATACTATATATATATATATAATATTATAATATATATATATATATATATATTATATATATATATATATTATATGGGGCCGCGGGGGGCCGAATGGTTAGAGCATCGGACTAAGACTGTCACGACGCAATCTAGTTCGGGGTTCGAGTCACCCGGCCCGGCGCGTTTTTCCCTTGGGAAGGGAATTTTACCGATTGGCCCGCCTAGCCCCTGGGGGCCAGCCAGCCCAATAGTGCCCGGGTAAATAGAGATGGGACTCGGAAAAAAAAAAAAAAAAAAAAAAAAAAAAAAAAAAAACCCGGGGGGGGAAGGCAAAAGGCAAACCACCCTCAAATGCCAAGAAAAATCTGGAAAGCCCATGATCATCAAGGCCGCGGTGGCCGAAGGTTTGAGTATCGGGCTCAAGACTGTCACGACGGGAATTGAGTTCAAGGGGTTTGAGTCACCGGCCGGGGCGTTTTTCCCCTTGGGGAAGGAACTTCACCCGATTGCCACCCAGCCCCTGGGGGCCAAAATAGCCCGTCAGTGCTGGTCCTAACCCCCGGGTAAATAAGAGAAAGATTTTACCTAAAGGGTAAAAACCGGGACTTCCGCGGAAAGGGAAAGGGGGCCCTACCCCTACTCACTCCAAAGGGAACAACATGAAAAAAAAATAAGTATCAGCTGTGACCACGGCGGCTGACAGAACCACCCTTAAAGAATATATATAAATATATATATTATAATATTATATTAAAATAATATATATATTAAATATATAAATATATATATATTAATATATATAATATTTATTATAATATATAAAACACACACACACACACACACAAACAAAAAAACATATACATACATTTACACATATTTATGTATAAATATATGTATATATATATATATATATATATATATATATATATATATATTGTGGAGGTTCTTCAAACCTCACTCCTGAGAGACACAGCAGAATCCAGATGGGGTGTCCAGATCTCCATTTTTTTCAGTTTTACCCCTACTCACTTTTAGTTAAGTTTCCCATTTTCTAAGTCGCTTTTATCACGTTTTCTATGTTTTATTTCGTTCTTTTAAGTAATGATTGGTGTTTTTTATTGTTTATTTTCTTAATGTTTGCCTACGTACTATTTCATTTAGTGTTTTTAATAATTTTGATCGTCATTTTAATAGTTCTTTTTTTTAGATTAAGATTTATTTGTCGTATTCTTATTTTTTTTTATTTAGACGGGGTTTGTCCTAAATATTTTATAAACTGGTCTTTTTATTATATGCATTTGTATTTTGATTTTATGATTTAATATATAAATGTTTTCATTCGTGTTTTACGTTATTGACATCGTCTTTTTAGCTTTTTAGCGATGTCAATGACGTCAGTACTTTTTAGGAAGCTTTATTTTTCAATGGTTTTAATTATTTGTCTTAAACCTTTAACTTTTATTATCACTCTTGCTTATTTTTGTACATGCCATGTATTTTTCATATTTTAATTATGTTTACTTATGAAATTCATTCATTTGAGATTTACGAAGTTCTGGTTTCGTCCAAGCCTTCCTACATGTGGTCCGGCCTGTATTATCTATTTATGGCTGTCTTATTTTGTTCTCTGACACTCTCTGCTGACCGTGGTGGCAGGATTGCCAGCAGGCGCTCCTGCCGCCATGGTGTAAGCATGCGGCATAATCTCCTTACCAGCCCGGCGGCTGTGCGTGCTCACAGTTCTGTAAGTAATGCACCAACGTGGTGTTGGCTCGCCACAGTGCATGCAACACCTGTCTTCATGGTTAATTGCCTCTATGATCTGCATGCGCAAAGTAACCTGTTGATTCTGTGAAGAGATTTGACTTCAGGAGAGATGTTGTCTTTGCGTGACCTTGCTAA
>NC_051403.1:35179141-35186641 GCF_015228065.2 Penaeus monodon
TATCCAGTCAAGTCAATTCACGAACACAAAAACACTTCAGATTGATAAGGCTCTTCTGAGAACATGCGCTGTGCTGTTTAAGACTTTTTTTTGGACTTCTTCTAATTTTGGATTTCCCGGTATTTGTTCAAGAAACTTATCAGCACCTTTCTTTATAGGGCCAAGTGCTCCAATAACAATAGGCAAAGTTTTGGTTTTTAAATGCCACATCTTTTCCACCTCTATTTACAGGTCTTTATACTTTGATATCTTCTCGAACACTTTCGTTGGGACGTTTCTGTCTGAAGGGATGCTCATATCTATAAACAGGCAGGCGTTGTTTATTTTGTCCTTGATGACGATATCTGGACGATTCGCTTGTATAGTACGATCTGTATGAATTGGAAAGTTCCACAAGATTGTAGCATCTTTACCTTCAGTAACTGGCTCTGGATGGTGTTTGTACCATTTATCTTGTGTTCCGATAGAAAAGTGTTTGCAGATCTTCCAATGCAGGTACTTGCCTACTCTGTCGTGTCGATTTTTGTACTCATTCGGTGTTAATATTGAGCAACCAGAAACAAGGTCACAATCGTCTCAACCTTGTCTTCACAAAACCTACACTTTGGGTTAGTGCCATTATGCAAGATGTTAGCTTGATAGTTTCTGGTAAACAAACTTTGATCTTGGGCTGCAGGAATAAAACCTTCTGTTTCTCCTTTAAGTTCAGAGCTTCTAAGCCACTAATGGGTTGCGGTTTCATCTACATCACCGTGTTTGCTTCGAATTGCAAACTGTCCATGGTAAGGCTTTTCATCCCACCTAGATACAAGTTTTTCTTGTCCGACCTTTTTCGCTTTTTGTTTTCTATGTTTAGCAGCCAATGTTGGCGACATATGTTCGATGTTTTCGCTCTCAATACCTAATTCCTGAGAAAATTTATCTGATCCTTTACTACCGAGTGTGACCTTTTGGAGTTTTCATGTACTCTAACAAATTGAAGCATCCAATCGTTGGTTAGATCTAAGTATTGCAAGAGACCAGTCGTTATTGTTTTGTACGATAATTCCAACTGCATCATCCCCCTATCTCCTTTACTTCTAGGGACGTAGAGACGGTCTACGTCTGATTTAGGGTGATACATTCTGTTGCATGTCAATTGCTTCCTAATTTTGGTGTCAATTTGTTTGAGTTCATTTAAGTTCCAGTCTATCACGTTAAAACTGTATGGAACCACAGGTATTGCAAGAGTGTTGATTGCTGTTAGTTTGTTCTTCGAGTTTAATTCTGTTTTCAGGATTGACCTTACTCTTCGGATGCATTCTGTATGTATTTTTTTTTTTTCATCTACGATTGTTGTATACCATCTCCTTCGTTTACTCTTAGATATTTATAGGTTTCATCCTGATCTAATTGCTTTATTACAGTATCAACACTTAACTCTATATTGTTAGATGTAACTAGTTTTCCTTGCTTAAAGGTTGCTTTAGCACTCTTATCGAGACCAAACCTTATACCAATGTTATCACTAAAATCTTTTACGGTTTTCAGCAACCTTTCCAGTTCACCATCATTCTGAGCATAAAGTTTCAAGTCATCCATAAAGAAAAGGTGATTGATCTTCTTGTCCATGATCTTATATCCATACCCTATGTTGTTATGAAAATAATAATAATAATAATAAGTCTAGATATTTATAGGTTTCATCCTGATCTAATTGCTTTATTACAGTATCAACACTTAACTCTATATTGTTAGATGTAACTAGTTTTCCTTGCTTAAAGGTTGCTTTAGCACTCTTATCGAGACCAAACCTCATACCAATGTTATCACTAAAATCTTTTACGGTTTTCAGCAACCTTTCCAGTTCACCATCATTCTGAGCGTAAAGTTTCAAGTCATCCATAAAGAAAAGATGATTGATCTTCTTGTCCATGATCTTATATCCATACCCTGTGTTGTTAAGAAGCTGGGAGAGTGGGATAAGTGCCATGCAAAATAGAAGAGGGGAAAAAGAGTCGCCCTGGAAGATTCCGCATCTGATTCGCATGTCGTTTGAAATAAGAATACCGTTTACGTGGCTGAGAGTAATATTCATCTTCCATAATGTCATGCTGCTTCGAAGAAAGTTGATTAAGATAGGAGAGACTAAAGATTTTAAGATCCAAGAGTGTGGGACACTGTCAAAGGCTTTTTTATAGTCGATCCAAGAAGTACTTAGATGTCTGTGTTTAGTGTGAGCATTTTCGAGAATCATTTTATTTATGAGCAGTTGATCTTTACATCCGTATGATCCTCTGCAACACCCTTTTTGTTCGTTGGGAAAAATATTTTGTTCTTCCATGTGTATGTAGGTTCTTTCAGTTAAAATTGAAGTAAGTAATTTATAGGAAGATGATAAGCATGTAATGGGTCTGTAATTTTTTGGGTTATCTGTTTCGTTACTTTTGGCCAAGAGATAAGTGGTCCCTTGACATAACCATTTAGGTGTTAAGTTCGGTTCTATCATAATTGACTTAAAATTAGATGCTAATTTGGCATGCGCTGAAGAAAGAGTATTAAGCCAAAAATTTGGTATCTGATCAACCCCAGGTGATTTCCATTTATGGGACTTTTTTAGTGCGTTTTGAATTTCTTCAGTAGTAATATTTTCCCATTTTTGTTCGAGAATATCCCTAGTGCTATTCTCAAAATCTCGTATACATGCGTTTTCATTGAATTATTTATCGTTTCCCCAGATGTTCCAAAATTCCCAGACCTTTTCTTCAGATGGTATAGCTTCAACAAAAGTTGTTTCTTTTCCTATTTCGCGGTAAAACTTCTTTTCGTCAGTCTCGAACATTTTATTCTGCCTGAAGAACTTTTAGTGCTTGTCATATATACGTAACCTTTGTGCCTTAACCTGGAGTTTTTGTTTCAGCTCTTCTTTAATTGTTGGTATTTGTTCTTTGGAAAGTATTTTGTATTTTCTTATTACTTTTCTCGCTTTTCTCGATTGCTTCCCATGATCTTTTTGTAGGTCGTCTAATATAGATATTTCCCTTCTAAAGTTTTCTATTTCTTTCTCAGTTTTCACTTGCCACTTAGCTTTGCGAGGCGCCTCTTCTTTTTCGTTTCCTTCTCTCTTAACTTAATGCCACATTTTGCTTGGAGGACTCTTCCTGTTGCGTATATTAGTTCGTTTAATTCAGTTAAATCAGGATTTATCTCATGACAGAGTTATTTTAACGTCTTGTTACCTATGTTTAATATATTTTTATATTTATGGGTATGTCTAATTTTTAATAGTGTCTCTCTTTTACTCATTTCGGTCTGTTTTACTACCGATATTTCTTCAACGAGATTCGTTTTCATAGCTAGCAATTCTTCCTCATCTACGATAACCTCATGCGGCTCTAATTCATCGATGTTATATCCAACTGCTAGATCAACTTTATTTGGCATGTCAAGTTCTTGTTCATCTAAATTTCCTTCCACTTCATTTTCTTCTATCTGTACCTCTGTAGTGTCATTTTTTACTTGGTCTTTGATTATTGAGATTTCTATATCTGTCATTTTTTTGTTACGAACAATATGTCTTCTCACATTGGCTAGCTTGTTTGGGTCAAGCATTTGCGTTTTCTCACTTTCACTATTCCTTAAACACCATGTATTATTGGTGTCATCAGTATTATTCGGTTCAGGTTTTTCGAGTGCATAGTAAAAGCAGTACATTACCTCAGTATACTCTTCCTTTGTCCATTTAAGTCTTGTTTTCTTTTGATTGTTAGTACCAGATGGATGAACCGCAGGACCAGGGGTGGGATCTATCCCGCCCTGGTGACCTGGTGGATTTTGAGTAATGGAAGAGGTAGACTCAGTAGCATACTTTTCGATCCCAGGCGAGTCTTGCCCTGTGGGACGCGCCCCTTGTTGATCCGCGCGACGGGCGATGCGGCATTGCTTTTGTTGTTGTTGTTATTATTTTCATTATTATTGTTATTATTATCATCATTATTATTATCATTATTTTAGAATTATTAGGATGATGATGATTACCATTATTACGAATTTGCATTGTTATTGTTATTATTATTATCACTGTCGATGTTATTGTTATCATTATTATTATTATAAATATTAATAATATTATTATTGTTACTATTATTACTATTATTTACATAACTATTTTCACCATTATTTTTTTCCTCATTATTATCATTGTCATTACATTTGTTATGACAATCATTAATTATTTGTCTTTTTTGTTATTATCATTATCATTGCTTTTCCTATCATAACTTTTATTGTTTTTATTGACGCTATCATTTTTATCATTACTATTGATATGATTATCTTTATCATTTATTATTATTATTACGATAATAATGATTATTATTATCATTAACATTATTGTTGTTATCATTAAAATTATTATTATAATCATTATCAACGTTATTATCATTATCGCTATCACTAGATGGTCCTTCTTTCATTTCGTTCTTCTACCTGTGGCTTCTTTTTTCTCGTTCACTCTTCATCTCTTCTTCCTTCTCTCCTCCATCCCCCTTTTCTCTTTAAGCACCCTCTCCTTCCCCCTCTCTCTCCCCTTATCCACCCCTCTCTTCTCTTTAAGTTCACTCTGTTTCTCCTTCTCAATCTCCTTATTGTCTTTAAGCCCTTCCCCTCCCCTCCCCATTGCCCTCCCATTCTCTCTCTCTCCCAAACTCTTTCTTCTCCCCCTTCGTTTTCCTTTCCCCTCCTATCTTTCTATCTTTCTTCTGTACATCGATATGCATAAACTGACGGTTAATTACTACACTGCAGTGTATTTGTTTCGAATAATAATAATAATAATAATAATAATAATAATAATAATAATAATAATAATAATAATAAAAAATATGGTTATGATATAAATATTAACTAGCAGGACCCGTTGAAATCTCACGGAACAACAACAATAAACAAATAGATAAGTAAACGAATAGATAGATGAGTAAATAGATAAACAGATAAATAAGTGAATAATAATTATTATTATTATAGTAATAATAATCATTATTATCATCATTATTTTTCTTCTTCATCTTCTTTTTCTTCTTCTACTTCTTCTTCTTCTTATTATTATTATTATTATTATTATTATTATTATCATTATCACTACTTTTATCATTATTATCATTACTATTATCATTATCATCCTTATCATATTATCTTTATCATAATTATTATTGTTGTCACCATTATTATTACCATATTTTTCATTAAATTATTATTATCAATATCTACATTATCATTGTTACTATTTTCATTATAAACATTATTACTATTACTGTTATTATTATCATTATAAACATCATTGTTGTTAATATTATTATTACTATGATTATTATCATCATCATTATTATCATTATCATCATTATTGTTATCATTATTATTATTATATTTATTATTATTATTATTACTAATATTATCGTTTTTATTATTATTATTATTATTATCGTTAATATTATTATGCATATTACTATTATCATTATCATCAGCATTATTAATATTTTTATTATCTATATTATTTTTGTAATGATTATTAAACTATTTTATTATTTATAACATTATAACCACCTTTATCATAATAAAAACCAATATTATTGTTATACATTCTTAATATCATTATTTTTTTTATCATATTATCATAATAACAAATACATTTATTCTTATTATTATTACTAGTATCATTTCATTATTATTATTATCAATATTATTATTATTCCTGTCATTATTATTATTATTATTATTCGTCTTCTTCTCCTCCTTCTTCTTCTTATTATTATTATTGTTATTATTATTATTATTATTATCACCATAATTATTATTGTTGTTGTTGTTGTTGTTGTTGTTGTTGTTGTTGTTGTTGTTGTTGTTGTTGTTGCTGTTGTTGTTGTTATTATTATTATTATTACTATTATTATTATAATCACCAATCATCATTATCAACATCATTATCATCATCATTGTCATCATCATCATCATCAGCATCAGCAGCATCTGCATCAGCAGCAGCAGCATTATCATTATCATCATCATTATTATCATTATTATTATTATCATTATCATTATTATTATCATTATCATTATTATTATATTATTATTATTATTATCATTATTATTATTATTATTATTATTATTATTATTATTATTATTATTATTATTATTATTATTATTATTATTATTATTATTATTTTATCATATTTTATCTATTTTAAATAACATGGTAATAAAATATTATTATTATTATTAATTATAAAATATTAAAATATAATAAGTAAATTATTTATTATATATATAAATTATTATATAATTATACTACACTACTACTCTACTAATTAATAATAATAATATATAATAATAATATAATAATAATATAATAATAATAATATAATATAATATAATAATAATAATATAATAAAATAATAATAATAAAAAAAAAAACAACAAAACAATAACAAAAATAATAATATAATAATATAATAAAAAATAACGATGATAATAATGACAACAGTAATAATGATAATAATCATTATAATTATTATAATAATAAAATATAAGAAATTATAATGATGATGATGATAATCATCATCATCATCATCATCATATCATATCATCATCATTCATGATCATAATGATAATAAATATATAAATAATAATAGTAATAATAATAATAACAATAAAAGTAATAATAATAATAATAGTAATAATAATAATAATAATAATAATAATAATAATAATAATAATAATAATAATAATAATAATAATGATAATAATAATAATAATGATAATGATGATAATAGTAATTATAATAGTAATAATAATAATAACAATTATTATTATTATTATTATATTATTATTATTATTATTATTATTATTATTATTATTGTTATTATTATCATTATTATTATAAGAAGGATATGTATAATGATAATTGAATAATAAAAAGATAATAATAAAAAATAATATAATATAAATAATAATAATTAAATAATAAAATAATAATAATAAGTAATTATCATTATTATTATTAATTATTATTATTATATATATTATCACATCATCATCATCATATCATCACCATCACTCATCACTCAATCAATCATCATCAATACATCATATATACATCATCATCATCATTATCATTATCATCATCATATCATATATATCATAATATCACCCTCATCTCATCACTCATCTAATATAATAATAATTATAATAGTAATTATCATTATAATGATATCTGATAATGATAATATAATAATAACAATTATGATATATAATTATTATAATAGATATGAATAATAGTAGTAAATAACATGATAACTATACTACTATAATAATAATAATGATAATAATCATAGTCAATAATATTAGTAGTATATAATATATATAATGATGATAATAATGAAGATAATAATATTGATAATAATAATAATAATAATAAATAATAATAATATAATAATAATAATAATAATATAATAATAATAATAA
>NC_051403.1:35191641-35204141 GCF_015228065.2 Penaeus monodon
CACACACACACACACACACAAACACAACACAAAACAACACAACACACACACACACACCACACACACACAAACACACACACACACACACACACACACACACACACACACACACACACACACACTAATAAATTATATATATATTATTATATAATAATATAATATATATATATATATAATATAGTCCGTAAGACATAACTGCACCTGGTTGCTGAACAATAGCACCTTGCCGGATGGGAAGCGTCGGAGCAGACAGTGATATCTGTGAACACCTTTGGTTCTACTGATTACTGGTTTCACCAAACAATATGTCTGGCGTATTGCAATGTAACTGTTTCAAAGCGGCAGAGATAGTTCCTCCTAGTTAGTTGGAGACTGCGAGTTGAGAAGGAGCCTGGGGGATTCCACTCAACTTTTCTTTTCTCCTGACAAACCTCTACACCAATGATTAAATACAGAAATGATAATTCATACCACATCGCCCGTCGCGTGGGTTATCAAGGGGCGCGTTGTTCAGTGGGCAACCAGGCTGACAATTTTAAACATGCATCTGGAAGACAAAGAAGACAAAGAAAACATGTCCAATTAAGAAACACATTAAAAATCGGAACGTGGAACGTAAGGAAAATGAAAGAGATGGGTAAATTGCATACTGTCTGTAACGAAATGGATAGATACAACATTCAAATACTAGGAATCAGTGAGACCAATTGGAAAAGTAATGGAAGTTTCAAAACTAAAGAAAACAAGACAGTTCTTTTTTCTGGAAAAGAAGGAAATTATAGTCACGGAGTTGACTATGATTCTCACGAAAAAAAAACTGCAAATGCACTAATTGGGTACAGCCCAATAAATGATCGCATTATAAAAGTCAGAATACAAGCAAAACCTCGTAACATTATTATTATACAATGCTACGCACCAACCAACATTGCAAGTGATGAAGAAATGGAAAATTTTTATAACACTCTCCAAGAAACTTTAGACACAATCCCTAACAGAGATGTAAAAGTAATTATGGGAGACTTCAACGCCAAAGCAGGCAAAAATGATCTCAAGACTGTCACGGCAGCAATCTGAGTTCAAGGGTTCGAGTTAACGGCCGGCGCGTTGTTCCCTTGGGCAAGGAACTTCACCTCGATTGCCTGCCTAGCCGCTGGGTGGGCGAGCCAGCCCAAGTCAGTGCCGGTCCCAGAACCGGGTAAATAGAGATGGTGACTCGATAAAAACACCTGGCGGAAGGCAACGGCAAACCACCGCTCTAAATTGCCAAGAAAAACATAGAAGTCCATGATCGCCAACGTTCTTGTGGGATAGGGCACTTGAAAAAAAAAGAATAAATATACATCATCATCAATAACGGTATGCTCATGTTTGAGCAACCGTGGACCTCTCCACCATCCTTCGCCACTCAACTCGATCCTGCGCTTTTCTTTCCACTTGTACTATCGTCAGCCCGCAAATATTTTTGATGTTGTCGGCAGTTTGTCTTCGGTTTGACTCCCCCTCTTTCCTTTTCCCATCCCTTCAGCAATTTTTTCTCAATATTTTTACTTCTCATCACTTACCAATAAACTTTATTTCCTTTTTTTTCAAGATGCCCAACATGGGTTTTTAAAATTTTTTTTTTCCAGCACTTCTCAATCATTTTCTTTTGCCCGTTAATACGTAGTACTCGTCTGTAACACCCAGTTAAAAAAACATTGAATTTTTTCTTTTCTTTTTTTCGCACCCAACACTTAGAACCATATATCAATTGGGAAAATTAATGAGTTCAAAAACCTCAGCTTGTCCGTAAAGTAATGTTTTGGGTCTTTCCAGATGTTATTGAAGCAACTTTGGGCAATGGCAATTCTTCTTTTTATCTCCGGGAATCATCATATTTTTTAGTAAAAACGCTCCAAGATAAGTGAACTCTTTCACATTTTCCACAACCACTCCATTGTTTGAAACTTTTCATAAAAGGGGATATGAAATATATAATTATATATATATATAAATTATATATAAATTATATTTTAAAATATTTAATGAATAAATGAAAATTTATAAAATTTTTAAAATATTATTATTTATATAATATATATAAACAAAAGTTAAAATTTTATGATTATATAAAATTAAAATAATATATCCCTATATATACTATATATATATATATATATATATATATATTATATATATATATTATATATATATATATATTATTTTATAATAATGGGGCCGCGGTGGCCGAATGGTTAGAGCATGGACTCAAGACTGTCACGCAGAAATCGGGTTCGGGGTTCGGCCCCGGGGCCGGCGCGTTTTTTCCCCCTTGGGCAAGAATTTCACCTCGTTGCCTGCCTAGCCACTGGGGGGCCCAACCCCAGCCCAAGTCAGTCCCGGGGAAAATAGAGATGGGACTGGGAAAAAAAAAAAAAAAAAAAAAAAAAAAAAAAAAAACCCCGGGGCGGAGGAAAGGGAAAACCACCGCTCTAATTGCCAAAAAAAAATCAGGAAAAGCCTTTTATAAAGGCCGCGGGGCCCCCGAAGGTTTAGAGTTCGGACTCAAGACTGTCCGGGCAATTGATTTAAAGGGGTTCGAGTCCCGGCCGGCGCGTTTTTCCCTTGGGCAAGGAATTTCACCTCGTTTGCCACCTAGCCACTGGGGGGCCAAGCTAGCCCAAGTCATGCGGTCCTAACCCCGGAAAAATAAGAAAATGTTACCTAAAGGGAAAACCCCGGCCTCTCCGCGGAAAGGAACTGGGGACCCTACCACGACTCACTCCAAAGCATACAACATAAAAAAAAATAAGTATCATGCTGTGACCACGGCGGCTCAGACATGAACCTACCGTTAAAAGAATATAAAATATATAATATTTTTATATATTATATATATATATATATTTTAATTTATTTAGTATTATATATATATATAATAATATATATATATATATATTATATAATATACACACACACACAACCAAAACAAAAAAACATATACATCATTTACCATTTTTTATGTAAAAAATTATTATATATATATATATATATATTTTATATATATATAAATTGTGGAGGTTCTTAAAACCTCACTCCTGAGAGACACGCAGAATCCAATGGGGTTCCAGATCTCCATTTTTTTCATTTTTACCCCTACTCACTTTTATTTAATTTTCCCATTTTCTAAGCCTTTTATCACGTTTTCTATTTTTTATTTCGTTCTTTAAGAAATGATGGTTTTTTTTTATTTTTTTATTTTTAATGTTTCCCTACGTACTATTTCATTTAGTGTTTTTTTAATTTTTGATGTCATTTTAAATAGTTTTTTTTTTAGATTAAGATTTATTTGTCGTTTTCTTATTTTAGCTTTTTCATGGGGTTATAAAGGGGGTTTGTCCTAATATTTTAAAAACTGGTTTTTTTATTTTAAGCTTTTGTATTTTGTTTTATGTTTTAAATATAAAAATGTTTTATTCTGTTTTACGTTATTGACATGTTTTTTTATTTTTTTGGGCGTGTAAATACGTCAGTTTTTTTGGGAACTTTTTTTTTTCAATGGTTTTAATTTTTTTTTAAAAAAACCCCCTTTTTAACTTTTATTATCACTCTTGCTTTTTTTGTACTGCCATGTATTTTTATATTTTTTTTTATGTTTACTTATAAAAATTATTCATTTGAGATTTACGAAGTTCTGGTTCGCCCAAAGCCCCTACATGTGGTCCGGCCTTTTTTATCTTTTATGGGGTTCTTATTTTGTTCTCTGACACTCTCGCTGACCGTGGTGGCAGGATTGCCAGCAGCGCTCCCGCCGCCATGGGGTAAACTGCGGGATAATCCCTACCAGCCGGCGGCGGCGTGCCACGTTTTGAAGTAATGCAAACGGGGTGTTGGCTCGCCCAGTGCATGCAACACCGTCTTCATGGTTTTTTGCCTCTATGACTGCCATGCGCAATGGTAAACCCATTTGATTTTGTGAAGAAGACTTCGGTACCTTGTGGTGAGACAGTAGTCAGGAGGAAGATGTTGTTTTGCTGACCTTTTCTATAGACAGTCAATGGCGCCCTGGGGTCTGTAGTATGATCACGTGTCCCTTTCCCCCAGGGGGCTGGGGAGGGGTCCCCTGACACAAACCCTCTCTGCCCGTAGTGAGGAGGCGTTGTCTGTTACCCCTTTTGGGGTTGTGGGCATTCCTTGCTGCAAAGCCAGCGCCTGCGTCTGGTTTTAAAAGGGTCGACTGATCCATTCGTGAAGTAGTTCTTTACCCCGGGGGGGTGATGGCTGCAATGACCTTCTCATGCCTTTAGACTAGGGGATGGTGTATTGATTCTTTCTCCTTACAACCCTAGCAAGGTTGTGCCCACGGCGGGGCTTCAAAAGGGGGAGGGGGTCCTGCCCTTGGCAAGTAGTTGTTCTTTGAGTGATAGCGTATCAACACCCTGGCTGTGTGAGACAGGAGTTTTTTGTGAGCACCCAAATGACCCGCAGCTTCCTTTTTGGTTGCGGGCAATCAAGAGACAAAGCATAGTCCACAGTGGGATGGATGGCATGTCATAGAATATCTTTTTATTTTTCCCCAGGTCCGGTCAGTCTTACCTCAAGGTATTGGGAAGTCCATTGTGCCTTTAACATTTATCTCAGGCCCCTGGGTTTGGATTTGGGGGTGCAGAGTCTTTAGTCCTGTCCCACAGCATCCTCAGAACAAGGTCGACAGTGCTGGGCTTTACCTAGGCAGTGTGCTCCATGGAGATGATTTCAAGGTCGTCGCATAGGGGTAATCTTGCACCCCCCTAGGAGCTGTACATTGGGATGAAGGACATTAGGGTGTTGAAAAGGGGTGGATGAGGGGCCCCACCCCGAAGTGCTCCATTTTTTGTGGCATGGCTGTGATAGGGACCTTGGAAATTGACTTGGCTGTTCTGTTTCCCGAAAAAGTCACCATCCCAAGCCAAGAGTTTCCTCTATTCCCTTCTGGGTCGGCTCTCCCGAATAGCAAGAGATTTCTAATTTAAAAGCCTTCTCCAGATCAAGGAATATACCACAAATGGCAGTTGCTGAGTGTGTTAAAGCGTGGCTATGTGTGTCTGTGCCTACCCTTTTTAACCCCTGGAGGTGTTTATGTGGGGTCCATTTTCCATTGGGTCGTTTAGTACCATACTCTCGGCCATCTTGCCCGACACCTGAGGAAAGATGGCTCCTTTGGTTTTGGGGTGGGAACTAGGGGGACCCCTTTTCGCTCTGGGTGGGGGGATGTTTCCCAGGACTTGTTGATAGTTGCAGGAATTCAAATCACCTGTCAGTCCTAAGTGGGAAAGATGGGGTAGAAACCCACAAGCCCGGGCTGTGAAAGAACTGTTTTTGTAGGTTTTTCTTGTTTCCCCCAGAGAAAAGATAACTTGAGTTTCAGGTTTGGGTGCTCTGAATGAAAGTTTGCCTGGTTTTAAGGCTTGTTTGGGTTTGCCTCAATTCAGCTGGCAGGCCGTTGCTGCTTGTTCTGCAGAACTCCTGCACCCTCGTTTTTCTTCTGCTTAGGGGCGTGGGGTGCACCTCAGGGCTGAGCGGCTAGTAGCTTTCCTGACCCCTTTCCACAGCTCTGTAAGGGGATTCGGTGATCAAAGGACTCACACTATTTCCCCCACTTTTCCCGCCTGACTCTTATAGCAGTTTCCTTTGGGATCCCAACTGATTGCCCTTTGGGGGGCTAGGTTTTCACGGTTCTTTTCCTTCGGAAATGTTTTTAGACATTTTTACTCTGTGGGTTTACTTACTTAATCTCGTATTAAAGTACCAGGCGTCCTAATAACTCCTGGAACATGGCCGAGTTTTAGGTATAGTCTGTGAGGCTGCTTGATTTATGGCACTGATAAATCTGGCTTCAAGCACTTCCACATTTTCACTCTGTGGGGGGGTTCATTGCTTCTAAGACAGTGGGCCGAAGCATCCTGAAAGGCTTGCCAGTTGGCCTTGTCTGTTTTCCATCTTGGATTTGGTTGTGGGATTTGGGCTGGGCCAGCATGCATGAGGGTAGTAACAGTGCCATAATGTCACTTGTGACAGTCTCATCGACACACCTCATTCTCTCCACCAGAGCCATAGTGGCCAGGATGAGGTCTAGGAACCCTCCTCTGACATGCGTTGGCTCTTGGCTGTTGAGAAGAGCGATCTCGGGGAAAGTCTCAAGCATGTTGGCTATGTGATGGCCTGCCGCATCCGGTGCCTTGCAAGGAGCCAGATGGGTGGTGTGGATTGAAGTCTCCCCCTATGATCACTCAGTCTTGTGCTGGCAGTAGCACAGCCCTGGCTGATGTCTAAGCTCCAAAAAACGGCCCTGCTGTACACTTTTAAGCTTGGGGGGCCCCCCGCCAGGTTAATCTCAACAGCATGCTCCAGGCGTGATGCCCCTTGGCAAAGTTGGGACATTTGGCTTTTTTCCTTTGGGCCCTTTCCCGTGGGCCCTTAAGGCCAAAAAGAATGTGACTTGCTCAACCCCAATTTAGGTTTGGGCCTTGCAGCTAGTTGTGGGGCCTACCTTTGGCCTTAAAGCACCGAAGTGGCCCTGGTACATATGTTCTTAGCTAAAGACCCCCAGTTACCCAGTAAAGGGGTATGTTGGAGTCCTTTCAAGTCCCGGGACTTGCCTAGTTGCGTTTACCTTTCGCTTCGAGAAGCGTTGCGACCCGTGGGTTATGTGGACATCCACATATAGTAGTGAAAAACCAATAGCAATCTTGACTCCCTTCGCCGGGGTATGGGGACGGGGCTCGCTCAACCTCCGACTCCCGTTTCACAGCGCACAGGGAGCCACACTGGCAAACCGTGGGTAGATTGAACCCTTGGGGAAAGGCCCAAAGGGGATCCCCTTCCGCCTACAAGAAGCACATTGCGGGAACCCTTTTTTTCCTCCTCTTCAGTGAAAACCACCCAAAGGTAAGGAAGCTCTAGTCCTGCATTTGAAGAGGGGGGTTCCCATGGCGGGACCCCTAGTGACTTATGAAAATTATGAAAAAGGCAGTACGTCCCCCAAGACGTCTGTGTAAAAAATAGGGGAACCGCCAAAAAAATAAAAGGGATCACTAAACGTTTTGTGTCTCCCCCCGGATTTACTTCAGCCCTGAGACGTCCCAGAACAAAGGTTGTACGAGCGGGTTCCCTCACTTCCCTAGGTCGATTGCTAGAGGGTTTTTTTATTCTTGTTTTTATTTTTTTTATTTTTTTTAAAAGCGCTTTTGACGTTTTTTACACCAAACCCCTTCAGGATTCGGCTCCCCCTGCTTCGTTTTTTTTTTTTTTTTAAAATTTTCAGTCCCCTTTAGTTTGCTTAACATTTTAAGTTTTTTTTTTTTTGTAAGTTAATGCATTTTTTTCCCCTTATCGTTTTTTAGTAGAGTATGTATTTTAGTATGTTTTCTTGTTTTTACATTTTTTACATTAAGCAGTTTTTCCCTTTCAGTATCTTTTAAGTTCTTTTTATATTCGTATTTTTAAAAGATAGGCTAGCCACAAAAACTTCTTCAATTTTTTCCGCTCAGGGTACATGTCAGCCTGGTACTACCATTTTTCAGGCCCAGATCTTTTTAAGGTTTTTCGAGGGCCCTTTTTAGCATCCCCAAATGGCTTGCTTCACGAGAGGCTCAGCCGCTTCACAAGGCGGGGTTTTAAACGGGGGTTTCGTTTTTAGATCAACAACCACCTTACAATATATATATATTATATATAATATATATATTTTATATATATATATATGTATATAAATATTATATATATATATAAATAATATATATAATATTTTATATATATATATATATATAACACATACATACATACACACACAAGAAAATATATATATAGTAAAGATAGAGAGATGTATTGTGTATGTATACACATATATACCTAAATGTATATATGTATGTTGGTGGATATACATATCCATATATATGATATATCTATAGTATATATATATATTATAATATATATAATCTATTTATAGCTATATATATATTATGCACATACAATATATGCATCTATAGATATATATATATATATATAGTAGGAATATATATATATATAATATATTATATAATATATATATATAGCCTACATCAATCATCATCAAGGGCTACGCCGACGGGGGCGCATGGCCGCGGCCGCATCCACCCTTCGCTTCCAGCCACGAGGATCCCTAGAGGGCGAGTCTCCAGGCAGGAACAGACGCCCATCTCTAATTTCCCTCGCGACAGTCTCGTCGACTGGCCCAAGCCATATCTCCTAGGACGTCCCAACAGGTCTCCTCCACCCCGGGTTGTCTCGCAGAGAGACAACCTGATGGCAGGGTCGTCCATAGGAGGCGAGCTAGGTGTCCATATCGCCTGAGTTGGCGATCCGATTATGCAGTAAACAGGTCCGCATGCCAGTCTCAACGGTGTACCGCCGTTGACCTTGGTCCTACCAACTGTACCCCCATGATCCGGCGAATGGGACTGTGTTACAAAAGGCATCAATGCGAGACTCTCCAGGCACTGATAGCATCCAGTTTTCGCTTCCATAGAGCAAAACTGGAAGTATCAAGCTTGACGACACGCAGTTTGTCCTTCTGCATAGGCACGACATCTTCCCAACGCTCTTGTTGCTCGAGTTCATTGCTCTTTGCCAGACCAATCCGTCTACTGACTTCCTGGTCTGACAACCCGAGATATGTAACTACCTACCAAGTAGTAAAACTTTCTGTGACTTCACCGTCCTCGGCTGACAACAAGCATGGATCGCTGAACGTGTTTCCCCTAACAGTCCCCAAAGTCTGAATCTTGGTACTTGGTCCAGGAGACCTCTAGCTAAGGGCTTCGCCTCATTGCTAAATGCTCAAGAGCCGCCACAAGTACATCCAAGGATCGGATAAGATGGCAACATCGTCGCAAAGTCAAGGTCCGAGACCTTATATTGCCTTGTGTTGCTCTGCCTGACTTTGGCTAGTACTCTGCCCATTATCTTAGTCATACAAAGTGTGAAAAGTGTGGGTGCAAGGACACGCTTGCCTCACCCCTGAATTAACATGGAAAGAAGTTCGACATACCCCAACCACACTTTTACAGTCACTTTCAGTACCAGAATAGAGGCTTGCTATCAGGCCAATAATCTGTGTTCGAATTCCCCTGACCTCAGGATCTCCCATAGCGATCGCCGATGCACCGAGTCAAACGCTTCTTGAGTGATGTAGGCTGCACGCAACCCACGACCAACTCAACGACGGCGTTCCAACAATTACTCGAATCGCTAGTAAACTGTCTATTGTGGAACCTTGCCAGGATTAAACCAGACTGCTCCGGTCTCTGTGACTCAGTAGGTGGTTGCGGATCCGTTTCATGATAATGTAGGCGAGAACCTTGCTGGTATGCTGAGTCAGTGTAATGCCAACGGTAGTTCTACAGTCCCCTCGATCCCCTTTCCCCTTCAGAGAGGGATGACCACGCCCTCAGCAGTCAGTTGGAATGGTACCCATACTGGCCAAATGGCTCAGGCACTGTATGCAGAGCCCCGATCCATAGGTTCACCCCCACCTTTAGCAGTTCAGCAGGGTAATCACATATCCTGCAGCTTTCCCACTCTTCAGCTTGGAAATCGCCAGCCTAACCTCTTTATTGTGGAGGTTTCCTCGCTGATGGGTGGTCCCGGCACAGCACTAACTGCGCAATCGCTTGCATCCAAGCTAACGTTGTAGGGTCCACCTTGTAGCACTGTTCAAAATACTCAGCCAACTTTCCGAACCCTACAACAATGATCTGAGATTGATCCGTCCATCCGCTGGATCGGACTGCAGTCATCTGTGAGGAGGGCTTAGGGTTCAGTTTTCTCACAGGGCTTGGTAGGCAGGGCGAAGGTCTTTCCAAGAAATGCCTTCCACCTCCTCAGCTAAGATAATGATGACTGTTTCCTGTCCCTTCTCAGCAGTGTCCGAGCCCATACGCACCATGGAAACGAACGCAAGACTTGATTCCCATTCAGCGCGGCCTTGCGACACGCTTCAGTTGGCCCTCTAATGTCTACAGGAGATGGTATTCTTGCTTGTCCTTGGGCGTACAACCAATGGCTCCTGAGCTGCTTCGAGTATTAACGCACTGGAAGGACTCCCGCCAGGGCAGAGCACTGGGTCCGTCATTTTGTGTTTCTGTGAATCGGTCAAGACTGCCGTGGCGAACCCACGGGCACACCCTCCTCCTTTAGTCTGTCCAGTGAAACCACCTTAGGGTGGCCACTGGAGGAGGGGGAGTTTGAAGTGGACCCCGCAGGGTAGTCCCCCACAAGTCAGCCTAGGTCGGTGCACAGAACTCAGCACTCCGGTAAACCCTCAGTTCTGGAGGATCCTCCATCGCGTGCTGACAGAATGTGGTCGATCTCCTTGGCCACATTACCGTATCGCTTAACAAGTCCAGCGATGCGCAGTTTGAGCGCTGGTACCAGGAGCCCAGAGATCCTCATTTTCCTGGACCTATCAAAGTCCGGAGAAGAGGCTATTCCGCTACTGGGATCAGCTCCCGACCATGGGGCCGACAGCTCTCGTAGCCAGCTCGGTCACGCGATACTGCATTGAAGTCCACAGAAACAATTGCGAATGTTTCGCCGGGGGCAATCGTCTGCCAGATGCGAGTTTGGCATAGAAGCCTCTTCACATCGTTTTTATACATCGGTATGACGTATACAGCAATAAGAGGACAAGAGCCAAAAGCATGCTTCAGTCTCAATGCCCATGATACCTCATCAACCGGTGTCACCATTGACTACCAGGCGGGCTGAAGTCGACTGAGATTGTCTATGGCTCACCCTGGAGGTGTGCCATCGCTGCGGCCCGACCAGTAGCAGGTGTAACCACCACACCCCACTGATCGTGCCGCTACCAGGTCTTCTCACCTCTGAGAGAGCAGCCACCTCAACTCCCAGTCGCTTCAATTCCGTGATAGACAGAGGTACCGCTCATCCCCTGCCGCAAGGAACCGGATTGGTTCCAGCGCCTTACCCCCCGGAAAGCACGCTGGGTTAAGCCTCCGGGTGGTCACTCCGGGTGGCACACCACCTCTGACCGCCCCCGCCAAACACAGCACCAAATAAATGGGGTCGGCAGGCTGTGGGAACTGCCTATTCCACCTGTGGTTTCCCGAGGCTTTGCCCCACAAGCTTCATGGTGGGTTGGCGCCGGCCGGGGCGCAGGCGGGACGATGTAACTCTCCGTTCCAGTCCTGGTGCACCCCCGACATTTGCCCTCCCAGCGGGACCCACACCCGCCTTACTTGCTGGGTGGAGGGACCCAACCCTCCCCCCACATTTCCCATTTACTGTGGACGTTCAGAGGGGTCATTCTGGGGGGAGGAGGACTGGCAAGGCCCACCTTCCCCCCCCCCCCCGAGGGGGCGCCCCTTATACCCCAGGGTGCTATGGGGCAGGAGTTGGTACGAAGCCAGAGCGTGTCCACACCGCTGGGTGGCCCAGAACTCCGTACCTCTGGGGCCCTCCCCTGCGCTTCCGGATCCCCCACGAGAGTTAGCCTGGGAACCCGCAGGTACCCGTTACCCATGGGTGCCAAGAGGAGCCACTGCAGAAGTCTTGATGATGGAGAGACCTGTGACCTGGCCAGGGGAACTTTATGCAGAAAAAAAAAAGGGGCTGCTCCCTTTTTCGCAACTGACTGGGCTAGCCAAGGTGTAAGGTGCAACGAGAAGGCATCAAGCACTTACCACATCTAGGCTACCACACACGTTCACATCACCATGCACGTGAAGCACCCACCCATATATGCATATATACACCTATAAACACACACACACACACACACACACACACACATATATATATATATATATATATATATATATATATATATATATATATATATATAAATATACACATATATATGTATGTAATAGACCTTTCTATGTATATAAATTGTGTGTGTAAATATACACACAGAATATATATTATATATAATTATATATATATATATATATCTCTATATATTATATATCCTATATAGATATATATATGTGTGTGTGTGTGTGTGTGTGTGTGTGTTGTGTGTGTGTGTGTAGTGATATGTTTGTATGTGTTGTTGTGTGTGTGTGTGTGTGTGTGAAAAAAAAAAAAAAATTGTACAAAATGTAGAAATAGATGATCCTTTGTTGTGTGGCGTGTCTCGTGTGTATGTGTATGTACATATATATATTATAATATATATATAATATATATATATATATATATATATAATATATATATATAAATATATTATATTAAAAATTTATAGAATATATATTATGTATCTATATCTATATATATATATCATATTTATATCTATATAACTATATACCTATATATATTATATATATATATATATATCACTATCTATATCATATATATATATCTCATATATTATATAGTCTATGTATATCTAACTAACATATTTGTCTATTATATATATCTATATATCTACTATATATATATATATATATATTAATATATATTAATATATATGCAAATTA
>NC_051403.1:35216641-35227393 GCF_015228065.2 Penaeus monodon
ATAAAAGCCATGTATGACCAACAACAAGCTGCTGTAAGAACCACTTCTGGGTTAACAGAATGGTTTGAAGTCAAACAAGGAGTGCGACAGGGTTGCATTCTGTCTCCGCACCTCTTTAACATATATTCTGAAACAATTATGAGAGGTGCTCTAGAGAATTTTGAAGGAACTGTGGATTGGAGGATACAAAATATCAAATCTGAGGTACGCCGATGATATAGTTTTGATTGCCAGCAGTATCACTGAACTACAACAACTACTAGATAAAGTTAGAGAAGCAAGCGAAAAGGCTGGCTTGTTTCTTAATGCCAAGAAAACTAAGATCATGAGGATTCAAAGATAACCGGCAATGAACAATGATGAACATGTTACAATCAATGGAATGATTGTGGAAAATGTGAGAGTTCACTTATCTTGGAGCTGTTTTAACTAATACATATGATGATTCACCAGAGATAAAAAGAATTGCCATTGCCAAAAAACGCCACAATTGCTCTCAATAACATCTGGAAAGACCGAAGCATTACCTTACGGACAAAGCTGAGGTTATTGAACTCATTAGTTTTCCCAATTGCATCATATGCTTCTGAGTGTTGGGTGCTGAAGTAGATAGACAAGAAAAAGTTCAATAGTTTTGAAATGTGGTGTTACAGACGAGTACTGTGTATTAGCTGGACAGAGAAGAAGACGAATGATGAAGTGCTGAGAAAAATAAATTGTAAAGACCGGCTGTTGGACATCTTGAACAGGAGGAAATTAAAGTTTATTGGTCAAGTGATGAGAAGTAAAAATATTGAGAAAGACTTGCTGACAGGGATGGTGATAGGAAACAGACGAAGAGGCAAACCAAAGACAAGACTGAGCGACAATATCAAAGATATTTGCGGGCTGTCGATGGTACAAGTGGAAAGAAAAGCGTAAGATCGAGTTGAGTGGCGAAGGATGGTGGAGAGGTTCACGGCTGCTCAAACATGAGCATACCGTTATTGATGATGATATGACTTTCAGACTTTCTCTGTTCAGATTGTTTATTAATTGCTGCATTCTGTTTGCTGATTCAGTGAAGAGAACTGTATCGTCTGCAAATCTTAGATTGTTTAGTTATTCATCTCCTATTTTGATACCTTTTCCGTTCCATTTTAGCTTTTTGAATATTTCCTCAAGGAAAGCTATAAACAGTTTTGGTGAGATGGTGTCGCCCTGTCTAACGCCTTTTTTAATTAGTTTAATTGGTGGAAGCTTGATGGTTACTATCCCATCTTTGTATATTTTTCATTATATTACAGTATACCCCCTCTACTCCCTGTCTTCGAATAACTTTTAATACCACTAGTATTTGTACAGAGTCAAATGCCTTTTCGTATGCAATGAATGCCATACATAGGGGTTTCCCATATTCGTTTATTTTACTTCTTATTTGGGTGAGCATGTGGATATGGTCTGTTGTTGAGAATCCACTGTAGAATCCTGCCTGTTCTCAGGCTGGTTAGAATTTAGAGTGTCAGAGATGCGCACTGTGCTGACTTTTGTGAACAGTTTGTAAATAACTGGAAGGAGGCTTATGGGTGTTTTTTTTTTTTTTTTTTTAGATCTTTCCTATCCCCTTTTTATGTATCAATGTAATTTTTGCATTTTTCCAGGCTTTCGGAGTTTTTTTTCCGTTGAGAAGGCATTTGTTAAAAAGATTGGCTAGTTTCATTGCTGCAATTTCTCATGCATCTGTTATAAAGCCTATACTAATTCCATCTTCACCTGGTGTTTTCCCTCTCTTCATGCCTTTAAGCGCTCTTTTATTTCTGTTGTGATGTTAGGTACGTCTCTAATTACCGCATCTGCACATAGTGCCTGGCTGTTCATATGAGTTGACAGATCCCCGTAAAAGTCATCCATTACTCTTATGAGTATGAGTAGTATGTTATGTCACTTATCCGTCTGCATATGCAAACATAACACCGTTACACATGCTCCTATGCATATGAATATGCATACATGCTCCAGCGTTATACACAACTACACACATGCACATGCATATATAGTATATATATATATATATATATATAATTTGATATAATAGATAGATAATATGATAATAGTAGTATATATAGACATATCCGCACAGCATATGTACCTCCAAGGGTATACATATGTGTATACGCACCTACATATATGCGAACACACACATTTATACATATCTTGTACACGTGAATACATGCGCATGTATATAGCCATACATAATGCTTACGCACACGTGTATGCGCACATACGTTTACGAGTATATATTAGTATCCACCCACATATATATGTATACCTCTGTACATGCATTTCGTATAGCTGCACTTGCGCACATTGATATATACATGTGTATATATGAATATATACACACACATATAAATATGCATATATACATACACACACACATACATACATACATACATAACATACGCTATATATCTTCTGCAAATACAGATATGATATGCATAATTACCACAGTTACATTACATACACACACACCACACACCACACCACACACACACACACACACATATATACATATATGCATATGATACATACACACAGACGCAAACAATATTACATATTATGGTCATAGACACATGTATACCCTCAGGTACAAGCACGGGAACATACATACATCTTGTACTCTAACATATAAATATGCATAAATGTAATCCACATACACAAACATAAACACACACACACACACACACACACACACACACACACACACATGCCGCATACATGTCCGTTATTAATCAAACGCGCTGGATATGCTTCTCTGCATACAACACACACGACTGGACATGTACACTACATACACGCATGCACGGGCACAATAACACTTAGTACTTCGTGCATACGCGCTATACTCGTGCATAAACGTGAACACTCCAATCATACATCATCAAGGGGCTAACGCCAAGGGGGCATCACCATCCACCCTCGCTTCCAGCTCGAGATCCTCATGGCGAGTCTCAGCAGGCCCTCGGCCACACCTAATTCCTCCACAGGCCCAAGCCATAACCCCTGGGTCGTCCTAAGACCTCCTCCATCGGGTTGTCTCGTACAACAGACTACCTGATGGGCATGGGTTATCCACAGGAAACGAGCTAGGTGCCGATTCGATCCCGGATTATGCAAATAACGCAAGCTCAGTGATCGTGCATCACGTTGGTGCACTTCCACTTGACTCCATGATCCGGCGAAGAGATTGGTTACAACAAGGCATCAAGGCGAACTCCAAGGCACTAGATAGTGTCCAGTCTTCGCTTCCATAGAGCAAAACTTGCGAGTATCAAGCCTGAAGGACAGTAGCTTGGTCTTCTGCCATAGGTACTGAGGATCTCAACGCTCTGTGATCAATTCCATGGCACACTGTTGCCAGACCAACCGTCTAGGGACTCTGGTCCGACAGACCCATAGATAGGACTATGCTACAAGGTATGCAAAACTCTGTGACGTCAACGTCCTGCCACAAGCATGGACGACTGAACGGGTTCCCTAACAGGACCCCAAAGTCCTGACTCTTGGTCTTGGTCCAGGAGACCTCTAGGCCTGAGGGCTTCGCCTCATTGCTAAATGCATCAAGAGCCATCACCAATGACTCCAGGGACTCACATAGGATAGCAACATTATCGGCAAAGTCAAGGTCTGAGACCTTGATATTACCCAGTGTTGCTCCACACTGACTTTGGCTAGTAGCTCTGCCCATTATCCAGCCCATACAGGTGTTGAAAAGTGTTGGTGCAAGGACACATTCTTGCCTCACCCCTGAATTAACAGGGAAGTAGTTCGGCAGACCCCCACCACACTTTACAGCACTTTCAGTACCGGTATATAGGCTTGCTATTAGACCAATAATCTGTCTCAGAATTCCTGAGTCTCAGGATCTCTCATAGCGATTCCCGATGCACCGAGTCAAACGCCTTCTTGAGGTCGACGTAGGCTGCAAGCAACCCACTACCAAACTCATGACGGGATTCCACAATTACTCGGAGCGCTAGTATTCGGTCTATTGTGGACTTGCCAGGAATGAATCCAGGCTGCTCCAGTCTCTGATGCCTTAATAGGTGGTCATGGATCCGTTTCAGAAGAATGTGGGCGAAGACTTTGCCTGGTGTGCTGAGCAGTGTAATGCCACAATATAATGTGCATAAATTGTAGACTTGCAGCAAAGGGGTTGAGGGAAGGAGGGGGTGATGTCGGAGAGGAGGATTTAGGATGGTATTAGAATGGGTAAGGATGGGGTCTGGGGCTAAAAGTTAGAAAGGTGATTTTGTATCTGGCAATTTTTTCGGAGAGGTGTCGCATTCCTTAACGGTAATAAGGCTACCGGCATATGCGCCCTCAGCGAACCGCGACCACGGGTCGCGGGGTCAGCGTCTGGTGCTCGTTTATATATATATATACATATATATATATATATATATATATATATATATATATATATATATATATGTCGTTATAAGTTTGCCACTTAGACATCAGTCATAAAGAGGTAGACTAACACGGTCGTAATTAGTTTCATGTTTATTATCAAACGTTTCGGAGATTAATCATATCTCCATCATCACCTCATAATGGAACACAAAGGTGTCATTTCGCACTTGAAAACCACAGAGCAGACCATCTTTCTCGGCCATAAGAGAGCACTCTCACAAACTCACATCCTTTTTCCTACACATATTTCAGTATTCTATCCTTCCACTCTTCACGCCAAAACCTGATTATCTTGGAGTCTTTGTTGACTCGAAACCCGAGCTAAACAACACCAGTACCGCAACTACGTTGTTTACTAACTAGCTGCTTTCCAACCCTTGATTATCAACCATAGTGGTTAGTTTGTCAATTATTAATCCTGTTTTTTTCAGTGTATATATTTTACTATGTCTTTATTGTTTGTTCACAGTTTTGTTTTTATTATTGTTCTTGTTTTGTTCTTAGGAATGTTCAAATTATCTATTATGTGCCGGTGTTTATTTAGAGAACAATATTAATTTTTAATTATTCTATTGTATAATGCATGTGATATTGATTCAGCATGACAGCGCCAATGATGGAGATATGGTTAATCTCCGAAACTACATGAAACTAATTACGCATATATATGTTAGTCTACCTCTTCATTCTGACAGTTCGACGCCTAAGTGGCAAACCTATAATGACCTCTCTCTCTCTCTCTCTCTCTCTCACACACACACACACACACACACACACACACACACACACACACACACACACACACACACACACACACGCGCACACGCACACGCACACACACACACACACACACACACACACACACACACACACATATATATGTATATGTATATATACAAATATATGTATATATATGCATATATACACATATCTATAAATATATATACACACAAGCATATATATATATATGTATATATATATATATATATATATATATATATATATATATATACATATACAAATACATATACATATACAAATACATATATATATGTATATGTAAGCGACACGTGAGTTGGGAGCACCACTTCGCCAGATGTAAGCGAGTGGCCACCGCAAGCCACCAGAATATGAGTGACACGAGAAATTAGGAGCACCGCGTCACCAGATGTGAGCGAGACGAGAGATGGACTTGGGTGGGTCAGTGAAAAGGGGTTTAGCTTGCTGGTTTATTCCTGAAGACAGATATAAGACCCCTCAAGAGACCCCCATGTCCCCAGGTGGAGCTGGACCCTGTGTGGCTTGGGCCGTCTGCTGTGTCTCTCTCTCTGCCTTACGGACGTATCCTTTTATGCGGCGGTTCCCTTCGAGGACGGATGTTTGTTCCTGTGCGAAAAGAGAAAGCCGGCGACATCTGCGTCCTGCCCAAGGAGAAGGGCTGCGTGCTTGGACGGAGGTGTGAAGTGTACATCCGGTCTTGCTATGTATTGTTGACATCGCTCGGCCAAGCGCAAGGCTAGTCCTCGAGCCGACTGTAACGCTTGAAACGATGCAGTAGAGGGTCTGTTTGGTATCTACAGATGGTTCCATGTGATCCGAGAGTCGCTAGGCCGTCGCGTGCCAGGGTAGCGGGTGTGGCAGAGGTTTCGCACTGAGGTGCAACATTCAGTAGCGAGGAGGGTCAATCGTCTTCAGAAGCTGAAATATAAGTGTACCAGGCCAGTAAAAGGGCTAAGGAGGAGGATGATAATGAGTTTGTCAATCACCTTATTAAGTTGCAAGAAAAATGAGAGCATAATAAGAAAAATTTGTCACAAGAAGAGTAACGTGTCAAGTAAGGTATTAATTACTTGGATGTGTCAGGATTAGCGAGTTCAATAAGGTACCATCATATTGAAGAGAGAAAAGTTAATTGAATAAGAATTCCATATCTTTGGGGTAAATAGGCAAGTATATATGCTTCGAACACATAGGCAACTGAGCCTGAACTTAATTCTAACAGTGCGCGTCTCGGCGCTTCAGTCGTATGAGCGTAAGAGTGCGGCGGGCCAGGGTTCCTTCGTTTACGGCCATGAGCCGGGCTTAAAATTAACTTGCGGTGATTGTAACCGAGTAAGCCTATATAAAGCATGGTGTCTCCAATGTGTTGCCATTATTTGCAACTGGAGATACTACCATCAGTACATATTCACCAAACCTTAAACTAAAGAAGCATAAACTCCAGCATTACTGAGGACAAGATATCGAACTTCGAGAGGACGTCGTAAAAGAGATTTGGGTTCAGTTATTAATCATAGGGATGGCACATAGTAAAATACGCAATCTTAGAGTGAATTCCGAGTAGAGTGGGCAGGTAGGTAAATAAGAGGATAGTCAGGTGACTGAAATCTACTTGTGAACGAGCGACAGGTTAGCACGGCAAGTATGAAGAAACAGTGATATAAAGAACGATATAGTGTATACACAGAATATAACAATACGCAAAAAGTAATGAAGTGATTACTAATAGGAATAACATATAAGAGAAAAAAATAGATAATTTCATTAATTCGACACAAATAAAAATGAATAATATGATGAGAGCAGCCAAACATAACAATAATTAATTAAATTCGAAGGTACTCATTTGTTCTGAGAGAAATGATATATGCTAAATTGTGCATCTGAGGATAAAAATTATAATAGACAGAAAAATACTAACACAATACATAATTACGGGATGGTTAGGGCTGGGGAATGAGGTGTGAAGTGAGGGTGCGTGTCACTTAGGTTTGATCTCAGTGTGTGTTGAAAAAAACAATGGTTGACAGGGAGGAGTTATGTAGTGTAGAGTTAGTAGTGTGCGTTCGTAGAGTGGCGTGTACTTGAATTTGAAAGAAGGCAACTTATATTCAAGGTGTGGGTAGGTATAGGGAGGGCAATAGTTACTCTGGCACTAATAGGTACACTTACTTTTGTGTGGCGGCGTAGAGTGCGAGGATACATCTTCAGCGACTTCGTCAGGAGGGTAGCACAGGCGTGAGTGGTCAGCACGAAGTAGTAGGACAGACATGGTGCGGGTAGGCGTGATCGATGAGGACTTGGTAGCGATGGCTGGGCGTTAAAAGAGGCGGGGAGGCACTTCGTGTGGATCGGCAACAGGCGTCGGCAAGGAGCGAGGTGGTAGGCGAATATGCGTCGGCGTTGTGAGGTTCTTGAACATCGCTACCATCAGATGTAAGCGACACGTGAGTTGGGAGCACCACTTCGCCAGATGTAAGCGAGTGGCCACCGCAAGCCACCAGAATATGAGTGACATGAGAGATTAGGAGCACCGCGTCACCAGATGTGAGCGAGACGAGAGATGGACTTGGGTGGGTCAGTGAAAAGGGGTTTAGCTTGCTGGTTTATTCTTTAAGACAGATATAAGACCCCCCAAGAGATCCCCGTGTCCCCGGGTGGAGGACGGGGTGGTGGAGCTGGACCCTGTGTGGCTTGGGCCGTCTGCTGTGTCTCTCTCTCTGCCTTACAGACGTGTCCTTTTATGCGGCGGTTCCCTTCGAGGACGGATGTTTGTTCCTGTGCGAAAAGAGAAAAACGGCGACATCTGCGTCCTGCCCAAGGAGAAGGGCTGCGTGCTTGGACGGAGGTGTGAAGTGTACATCCGGTCTTGCTACGTATTGTTGACAGTATATGTATATAGATATGCATAAATATATAAAATGTGTGTGTGTGTGTGTGTGTATCGATTTATCCATCTATCTATCAATCTATATATGTGTATGCATATATGTCTGTGTATATATGTGTATATATATATATAATATATATATATATATATATATATATATATATATATATATATATATATATATATATATATATATATTCACACACAATATACCTCCCTGATCAGGACCCGAAGCTAAGTCAATCCAGTTATGAAATTATCTACTTATCTATGAGTAGATAGATATTGTTTATGGATCCTAGCTGCACACTCCTTTCGGTGGTTAGTGTGGTATGGTTTCGAAACGTTTGATAAAAAATAATTACGGCCTTGTTAGTCTACCTCTACATTCTGACTGTTCGACGCCTAAGTGGCAAACCTATAACGACCTATATATATATATATATATATATATATATATATATATATATATATATATATATATATATATATATATATATATATATATATATATATATAGGTCGTTATAGAAGTTTGCGGACACACACACACACACACACACACACACACACACACACACACACACACACACACACACACACACACACATATATATATATATATATATATATATATATATATATATATATATATATATGTATATATATATATATGTATATGTATGATTATTTATATATGATATATATATAATTATATACATATGATTATATATATAATTTTATATATATAATTATATATATATGATATATGTGTATATGTAAGTATATTATTATTTTTTTCTTTTTTTTTTCTTTTTCTTTTTTCCCCAACAGCCATTTATTCCACTGCAGGCCTTTCACAATTCATTACTGAAGGGTTATTTGGCAGTACCCCACTTGCCTGATTGGATGCCCCTCCTAATCAATCGCGGTTCGGCGCGCTAACGCTTGTTCCTCGGCTGCAACTTCCCCTACGACACTTGCGTCTGACTTCTCAAGGTGATATGTCGGCAATCAGGTCTTGCATTGCTCCTTGGTGCGTAGGGCCCAGACACTGCTGATAAGGGACAAGGAACAGTTCATCAGGAATCTTGCTGAGGAGGTTGAAGACCATTTCTTGGTAAACGACCTTCGCCCTGCCTACCAAGCCCTGAGAAAGCTGAACTCTAAGCACTGCTTGCAGATGACTGCATCCAATCACCGGATGGATGGATCATCTCAGATCATATTGGGGTTCGTGAACACTGGGCTGAGTATTTTAAGCAGTTGTATCAGGTAGACCCTCCAACAGTTACCCTGGATGCAAGCAATGTCACAATACCTGTACTGGACCCACCCATCAGTGAGGAACCTCCTACCCTAATGGAAGTTAGGATGGCGATTTCCAAGCTGAAGAGTGGGAAAGCTGCAGGCAGATGTGATATCCCTGCTGAACTACTAAAGACTGGGGGTGAAACTATGGCTCAGGGCTAGCATACAGTCTTGACTGCCATCTGGCAGTCTGGTACCATTCCCCCTGATCTGTTGAGGGGCGTGGTCATCCCTCTCTGGAAGGGGAAAGGGGATCACTGGGAGTGTAGCAACTACTATGGCATTACATTGCTCAGCATACCAGGCAAAGTTTTTGCCCAAATTCTTCTGAAACAGATCCGCAACCACCTACTGAGGCATCAGAGACCGGAGCAGTCTGGATTTACTCCTGGCAAGTCCAATACTATAAACCAAATACTAGCGCTTCAAATAATTGTAGAACGCCATCATGAGTTTAGTTGTGGGTGTTCTTACAGCCTACATTGACTTCAAGAAGGCGTTTGACTTAGTGCACCATGAATCTTTATGGGAGATCCTGAGACTCAGGAATTCCGACACAGATTATTGATCTAATAGCAAGCCTATATACTGGTACTGAAAGTGCTGTAAAGTGTGATGGGGGTCTGTCAAACTTCTTCCCTGATAATTCAGGGGTGAGGCAAGGTTGTGTCCTTGCACTAACACTTTTCAACACCTGTACTGGATAATGGGCAGAGCTACTAGCCAAAGTCAGTGTGGAACAACACTGGGTGATATCAAGGTCTCAGACATTGACTTTGCCGATGATGTTGCTATCCTATGTGAGTCCTTGGAGTCACTGGTGGCGGCTCTTGATGCATTTAGCAATGAGGCGAAGCCCTTAGGCCTAGAGGTCTCCTGGACCAAGAACAAGAGTCAGGGCCAGTTAGGGGAACCTGTTCAGTCAATCCATGTTTAGTGAGGACATTGAAGTTACAGAGAATTTTGCATACCTTGGTAGCATAGTCCATTTCTGTGGGCTGTCAGACTAAGAAGTCAGTAGACGGATTGGTCTGGCAACAGGAGCCATGAACTTGATCAACAAGAGCATTTGGAGATGTCGGTACCTATGCAGAAGGACCAAGTATGCATCTCAAGGCCTTGATACTGTCAGTTTGTTCTATGGAAGTGAAACCTGGATGCTATTAGTGCCTTGGAGTCTCGTCTTGATGCCTTTTGTAACAAGTCCTTCACGGATCATGGAATACAGTTGCAGGACCACATGTCCAACTGACGATTTCACCGTGAGACTGGCATGGGATCTATACTTGATATTCAAGTTGCCATCAGCTGATACAT
>NC_051403.1:35227493-35234993 GCF_015228065.2 Penaeus monodon
ATATATAATATGGGGCCGCGGTGGCGATGTTGAGCATCGCTCAAGACTGTCACGACAGCAACTATTCGAGGGTTCGAGTCACGGCCGGCGCGTTGTTTCCCTTGAGCAGGATTTCACCTCGATGCCTGCCTAGCCACTGGTGCCAAGCCAACAAGTCAGTGCCGGTAAATAGAGATGGTGACTCGAAAAAAAAAAAAAAAAAAAAAAAAAAAAAAAAAAAAAAAAAAAAAAACACCGGGCGGAAGGCAATGGCAAACCACCGCTCTAAATTGCCAAGAAAAATCATGGAAAGCCCATGATCGTCAAGGCGCGGTGGCCGAATGGTTAGAGTATCGGACTCAAGACTGTCACGACGGCAATCTGAGTTCAAGGGTTCGAGTCACCGGCCGGCGCGGTGTTCCCTTGGGCAAGGAACTTCACCTCGATTGCCTACCTAGCCACTGGGTGGCCAAGCCAGCCCAAGTCAGTGCTGGTCCCAAGCCCGGATAAATAGAGAGAATGATTACCTAAAGGGTAACACCGGCACTCTCCGTGGAAAGGAACTGGGGACCCTACCACGTACTCACTCCAAGAGCATCACAACATGAAAAAAAACTAAGTATCATGCTGTGACCACGGCGGCTCAGACATGAACCTACCGTTAAAAAAGAAGAGATATATATATATATATATATATAATATATATATATATATATATATATAACATATACACACACACACACACACAAACAAAAAAACATATACAAACATTCACACATATTTATGTATAAATATATGTATATATATATATATATATATATATATATATATTGTGGAGGTTCTTCAAACCTCACTCCTGAGAGACACAGCAGAATCCAGATGGGGTGTCCAGATCTCCATTTTTTTCAGTTTTACCCCTACTCACTTTTAGTTAAGTTTCCCATTTTCTAAGTCGCTTTTATCACGTTTTCTATGTTTTATTTCGTTCTTTTAAGTAATGATTGGTGTTTTTTATTGTTTATTTTCTTAATGTTTGCCTACGTACTATTTCATTTAGTGTTTTTAATGATTTTGATCGTCATTTTAATAGTTCTTTTTTTTAGATTAAGATTTATTTGTCGTATTCTTATTTTAGCTTTTTCATCGAGTTATAGACGGGGTTTGTCCTAAATATTTTATAAACTGGTCTTTTTATTATATGCATTTGTATTTTGATTTTATGATTTAATATATAAATGTTTTCATTCGTGTTTTACGTTATTGACATCGTCTTTTTAGCTTTTTAGCGATGTCAATGACGTTATTACCTTTTAGGAAGCTTTATTTTTCAATGGTTTTAATTATTTGTCTTAAACCTTTAACTTTTATTATCACTCTCGCTTATTTTTGTACATGCCATGTATTTTTCATATTTTAATTATGTTTACTTATGAAATTCATTAATTTTAGATTTACGAAGTTCTGGTTTCGTCCAAGCCTTCCTACATGTGGTCCGGCCTGTATTATCTATTTATGGCTGTCTTATTTTGTTCTCTGACACTCTCTGCTGACCGTGGTGGCAGGATTGCCAGCAGGCGCTCCTGCCGCCATGGTGTAAGCATGCGGCATAATCTCATTACCAGCCCGGCGGCTGTGCGTGCTCACAGTTCTGTAAGTAATGCACCAACGTGGTGTTGGCTCGCCACAGTGCATGCAACACCTGTCTTCATGGTTAATTGCCTCTATGGTCTGCCATGCGCAATGGTAACCTAGTTTGATTCTGTGAAGAATGACTTCGGTACCTCTATGGTGAGGACAGTAGTCAGGAGGAAGATGTTGTCTTTGCGTGACCTTTGCTATAGACAGTCAATGGCTGCCCTGGAGTCTGTATGTATGATCACGTGTCCTTCCCTCAGGGATGCGTGGGCTAGGGCTCCCATGATCACAACCGTCTCTGCCTGTAGTGAGGAGGCGTTGTCTGTTACCCTCATGGATTGTGTGGCATTCCTTGCTGCAAAGCCAGCGCCTGCAGTCTGGTTTAAAGGATCGACTGATCCATTCGTGAAGTAGGTTCTATTACCCAGAGGGGTGATGGCTGCAATGACCTTCTCAGCTGCCTTTAGACTAGGCATGGTGTATTGATTCTTTCTCCTTGACAAGCTCATAGCAAGGTTTGTGCCCACGGCGGGGCTTCAACAGGGTGAGGGAGTCTATGCCCTTGGCAAGTAGTTGTTCTTTGAGCTGATAGCGTATCAACACCCTGGCTGTGTGAGACAGGAGTTGTTTGTGAGCACCCAGAATGATCCTGGCAGCTTCATTTTGGCTTTGCGGCAATCAGAGAGACAGAAGCATAGTCCACAGTGGGATGGATGGCATGTACATAGAATAATCTTGGTACTTTATGTCTAGGTCCGGTCATTCATTACCTCAAGGTATTGGAAGTCCATTGTGTCTTGAACATTTAGTCTCAGAGCCATGGCTTTGGATTTGGCTGCAGAGATCTTTAGTCCTGTCCTACAGCACTCCTCAGATACAAGGTCCAGACAGTGCTGGGCTTTACCTAGGCAGTGTGCTCCAGTGGAGATGATTGCAAGGTCGTCTGCATAGATAATCTTGCACCCCACTAGGAGCTGTACATTGAGGATGAAGGACATTAGGGTGTTGAAAAGGGCTGGACTGAGGACCCCACCCTGAGGTGTTCCATTTTCTAGTGGCATGTGCTGTGATAGGTGACCTTGGAATCTGACTTTGGCTGTTCTGTTCCTGAAATAGTCACCTATCCAAGCCAAGAGCTTTCCTCTGATTCCCTTCTGGATCAGGCTCTCCTGAATAGCAAGAGGACTTGCTAATTCAAAAGCCTTCTCCAGATCTAGGAATACTACCACAGAAATGGCAGTGCTGGTGTGCTTAAGAGCGTGGCTATGCTGTGTGCTGTGCTCATACCCCTTATGAACCCATGGAGGTGTTCATGTGGGGGTCCCATTTTCCATTGGAGTCGGTTTAGTACCATACTCTCGGCCATCTTGCCCAGACACCTGAGGAGAGAGATGGCTCCTTTGGTTTTGGGATGGGAACTATGATGGCACTCTTACAGCTCTGGGGTAGAGTGGATGTTTCCCAGGACTTGTTGATGAGTTGCAGGAATTCAAGCTCACCTGTCAGTCCTAAGTGGGAAATGATGGGGTAGGAGATCCCATCAAAGCCCGAGGCTGTGAAAGAACTGTTTTTGTAGGTTTGTCTTAGTTCCCTCAGAGAAAAGATAACATCTGAGTTATCAGGTTTGGCTGCTCTGATATGAGGAAGTTTGCCTGGTTGAAGGCATTGTTGGCTTGCCCTCAATTCAGCTGGCAGCAATTGCTGCTTGTTCTCGCAGGAACTCCTGCACCAGCCCTGTTTGTTTTCCTTTGAGGTTCGGGTGTGTGCACCTCAGGGCTGAGCGGCTAGTAGCTTACCTGACCGTTGCCACAGCTCTGTAAGGTGATTCGGTGATCAAGGACTCACACTATTCCAGCCACTTTTCCTGCCTGACTCTTTTTTAGCAGTTTCCTTGGCATCCCAACTGATTGCCTTAGGAGGGCTAGGTTGTCAGCGGTTCTTTGCCTTCGGAAATGTTTTCTACACATGTTCACTCTGTGGTTGACTTTCTTAATCTCGTCATTAAAGTACCAGGCGTCCTAATAACTCCTGGACCATGGCCGAGTTTTATGTATAGTCTGTGAGGCTGCTTGATTTATGGCACTGATAAGTCTGGCTTCAAGCACTTCCACATTTTCACTCTGTGGGGGGGTTCATTGCTTCTAAGACAGTGGGCCGAAGCATCCTGAAAGGCTTGCCAGTTGGCCTTGTCTGATTTCCATCTTGGATTTGGTTGTGGGATTTGGTCTGGGCCAGCATGCATGAGGGTAGTAACAGTGCCATAATGTCATTTGTGACAGTCTCATCGACACACCTCATTCTCTCCACCAGAGCCATAGTGGGCCCGGATGAGGTCTAGGAACCCTCCTCTGACATGCGTTGGCTCTTGGCTGTTGAGAAGAGCGATCTCGGGGAAAGTCTCAAGCATGTTGGCTATGTGATGGCCTGCCGCATCCGGTGCCTTGCAAGGAGCCAGGATGGGGTGGTGTGGATTGAAGTCTCCCCCTATGATCACTCAGTCTTGTGCTGCAGTAGCACAGACCTGGCTGATGTCTAAGCTCCTACAACCTGGCCTGCTGTACACATTGTAGAGCTTGAGGGGCCCCCCAGCCAGGTTAATCTCAACAGCAAGCTCCAGGCAAAGTTGGGACATTTGGCTTTTGTGTCCCTTTGGCCTTCCTTGTGGGCCTTAAGGCACACAAAGAAGTGTGACTTGCTTCAGACACCACATTTAGGCTTGGCCTTGCAGCTAGTCTGGTGGTGGCCATACCTTTGGCACTTAAAGCACCGAAGTGGCCCTGGTACATATGTTCTTAGGCTGAAAGAGCCCCAGTTACCCAGATCAAGAGTAGTGATTGGAGCTCCTTTCAAGGTCACCAGGACTTGCCTAGTTGCGCTCTTACCTTTCGACATTCGAGAAGCGTCTGCGACCCGTGGGTGTGATGTGGTCACATCCACATCATATGATAGTGAGAAACCAAGTAGCACCATCTTGACTCTCCTATCGCCGGGATATAGTGGACGGCATCGCTCAACCTCCAGGACTCCCGTCTTCACAGCGCACAGGGATGCCACACATGGCAAACACGTGGGTAGATGTGAACCCTTCGGGAGAGACCAGAAGGGATACCCTTCCGCCTACAAGATAAGCATCATTGCTGGAACCCTTTCTTCCTCCCTCTTCAGTGAAACAGCCACCCAAAGGCTAGAGGAAGCTCTAGTCCTACACTTCTAAGAGGAGGTTCCAGTGGCAGGACCACGAGTGACTTATGAAAATTATGAAAATGAAGGCAGTGACTAAACCAAGACGTCTATGTATAAATACGGAACCGCTAAAACAATAAAGGGAGATCTATCTGAAACTGTGTTTGTGTCATCCCCCCTGGATTTACTTCAGCCTGAGACGTCACCAGAACAAAGGTTGTACTGAGCAGAATTCCCATCACTTGCCTAGGTCGATTGTTGGACGTTGTTTTATACTTGTGTTTTTTTTATTTTATTTGTTTTAAGCGCTTTTAGACGTATTTTACACCGAAGCCCTTCAGGATTCGGCTCCTCCTGCTTCGTTTTTTTTTGTTTTTTTCAACTTTCAGTCACCTTTTAGGTTTAGCAATTAACATTTTAAGTTTTTTTTTGTTGTAAGTTAATGCAAGTTTCTTTTCCTTATCTCGTATTTTAGTAGAGTAGTGTAATTTTAGTATGTACTCTTGTTTTTACATTTTGTACATTAAGCAGTTTTATCATTTCAGTATCTTTTAAGTTCTTTTATATATCGTATTTTAAATGATAGGCTGAGCCACAAGAACTTCAGCTCATATTTCTCCGCTCAGGGTACATGTCAAGCCTGCGTAGCTACCATTTTACAGGCCCAGGATCTTTATTAAGTTGTTCAGAGCCTTTATATGCATCCCTTAGATGGTCTCGCTTCACGAGAGGCTTCAGCTCGCTTCACAAGGCTGGGATTTAAGTCGGGCTTCTCGTTATAGATCAACAACCATCCTTACAATATTATATATATATATATATATATATATATATATATATATAAAATATAAAATATTTGTATATGTATATTATGTATATGTTATATATAATATATTTTATATATATATATATATATATATATATAATTATATATACACATCCATCCATACACACCACAAGAAAATATATATATATAAATAGAAAGATAGATGTGTGTGTGTGTATACACATATATACATAAATGTATATATTGTATGTGTGTGGATATACATATCCATATATATAATATATATATATATATATATATAATATATATATATATATTACATATATATATGCACATACATAAAATGCATATATATATATTTTATATATTATATATTATATTATATATAATATATTATATATACATATATGCATATCATCATCATCATCAAGGGGCAAAACCCCGACGGGGCGCATGGCCGCATCCCCCCTTTCGCTTCAGCCACGAGGATCCCTAGAGGCGAGTCTCCAGGCAGGCACACGGCCCATCTCAAATTCCTCGCGACAGGTCTCGTCGAGCTGCCCAAGCCTTTGATCTCCTAGGACGTCCCACAGGTCTCCTCCACCCGGGGTTGTCTCGCAGAGAGACAACCTGATAGGCAGGTCGTCCATAGGGAGGCGAGCTAGGTGGGCCATATAGCCTGATTTTGGCGATCCCGGTTATGCAAGTAACAGGTCCCATGCCAGTCTCACGGTGTAACCGCCGGTTGGACACGTGGTCATGCCAACTGTACCCCATGATCCGGCGAAGGGACTTGTTACAAAAGGCATCAAGGCGAGACTCCAAGGCACTTGATAGCATCCAGGTTTTGCTTCCATAGAGCAAAACTGGAAGTATCAAGGCCTTGAAGACACGCAGCTTGGCCCTTCTGCATAGGTACCGACATCTCCAAACGCTCTTGTTTGATCGAGTTCCTGGCTCCTGTTGCCAGCCCAAATCCTCTACTGACTTCCTGGTCTGACAACCCAGAGATATGGGCTACGCTACCAAGGTAGTAAAACTTTCTGTGACTTCAACGTCCTCGCCGCAAGCATGGATCGACTGAACGGGTTCCCTAACAGGCCCCCAAAGTTCCTGAATCTTGGTCTTGGTCCAGGAGACCCTCTAGGCCTAGGGGCTTCGCCTCATTGCTAAATGCATCAAGAGCCGCCACAAGTGGACTCCAAGGACTCAGATAAGATGGCAACATCGTCGGCAAAGTAAAGGTCCGGGACCTTAATATTGCCTAGTGTTGCTCTGCACTGATTTTGGCTAGTAGCTCTGCCCATTACCAGTCCATACAAGTGTTGAAAAGTGTGGGTGCAAGGACACAGCCTTGCCTCACCCCTGAATTAACAGGGAAGAAGTTCGACATACCCCACCACATTTTACGCACTTTCAGTACCAGTATAGAGGCTTGCTATCAGGCCAATAATCTGTGTCGGAATTCCCCTGAGCCTCGGGATCTCCCATAGCGTTCCCGATGCACCGAGTCAAACGCCTTCTTGAGGTCGATGTAGGCTGCAGCAACCCACGACCAAACTCACGACGGCGTTCCACAATTACTCGAAGCGCTATATACTGTCTATTGTGGACTTGCCAGGAGTAAATCCAGACTGCTCAGGTCTCTGGTGCCTCAGTAGGGGGTTTGCGGATCCTTTTTCAGGAGAATGTAGGCGAGAACCTTGCCTGGTATGCTGAGCATGTAATGCCACGGTAGTTGCTACAGTCCCCATCGCCCCCTTTCCCCTTCCAGAGAGGGATGACCACCCCCCTCAGCAGGTCAGGGGGAATGGTACCAGACTGCCAAAGGGCAGTCAGGACTGTATGCAGGCCCCGAGCCATAGGTTCACCCCCAGCCTTTAGCAGTTTCAGCAGGGATATCACATATCCCTGCA
>NC_051403.1:35240597-35245597 GCF_015228065.2 Penaeus monodon
GGCTGCCAAGGGTGTAAGGTAAAAGCGAAAAGGCATGCAACCCTTTAACATTATCTACCCTCCCACACCACGTTTTCAAATAAACCGCATTAAAAGCCCCCCACCCATAATGCATATATCCCACCTATAAAACCCACACACACACACACACACACACACAATATTTATATATATAATATTTTAATATATATATAATATATATAAATAAAAAATTTTCACATATATATGTAGGGATATATACATTTCAAATGTTTTTAAAATTTTGTGTGTGATTTACACACATACTAATTATATATATATATATTATATATATTTTAATATATATATATATTATATATATAAAATATATATATATATATATTATATGTATATATTACATTTAATATATAAAATAGGGGGTAATATATTTTTAATATATATTTTATAAAATATTTTACATATATATTATAAAATATTGTGTGTGTGTGTGTGTTTGTGTGTGTGTGTGTGTGGTGTGTGTAGGGTGTGTATGGGTGTGTGTGTGTGTGTGGGGTGTGTGTTGGTGTGTGGGGGTTGTGTGTGTGTGTGTGCGTGTCTTTTGTGATGTTAGTAAATATATAAATATATTAATATATTATATAAAATTTTTATATAAATCATATTATATTTTAAAAATAGATTTTATAAAATATATATATTTTAAAATATTATATATATTATATATATATATATATTGTATACAAATATGTTTAAAAATATAAACAAATACATGCATATATTTTAATTTTATATAATATATATTTTAAATTCTAATTATTTTAAATATAATATATATTATATAAATATAACATATATATATATAATATATAATTAAAGATAGATATAATAAATTTTAAATATATATAATTATACAAAATTTTTATATATATAAACATATAGGTATTATTATATTATTTTTATATAATATATTTTTATATATATATATATAAAATATATATATGAAAGTATTAGGGCATTTGTTTTTTGTGGCGTGTGTGTTTTTTATTACATATACATACATACACACCACACATCACACACAATCATCATCATCTAAAGGGGCTAACGCCGCCCGGGGGGCCCCCATGGCGCATCCCCCCTTTGTTTCCACCCACAGGGTCCCCTCGAGGCGATTTTCCCCAGGGGGCCCACACGGCCCCCATCTCAAATTTCCCCTCGAGGGGAAAAGGTCTCGTCAAAGCCCCCAAAGCCTGATCTCCTAGGACGTCCCCCCAGGTCCCCTCCACCCAGGGTTTCCGCAGAGGCCCAAACCTGAGGGGCGGGGGTTCGGTCCATAGGGAGGCGAGCTAGGTGGCCATATCCCTGATTTGGGCGATCCCGGTTTATGAAATGTAACAGGTCCTATCCCCCGTCTCAGGGTTTTAACCCCAACCGGTTGGAAAACGGGTCCTCCAACTTTTCCCCCAATAAATCCGGCGAAGGGACTTGTTACAAAAGGCATCCCAAAGGGGAGACTCCAAGGCACTGGATTTGCGTCCAGGTTTTGCTTCCATTTGGCAAAAATGGGGAAATACAAGGCCTTGAAACCCCGCATTTGGTCCTTCTGCATAGGAACCCCCACAAAACTCCAAAAGCTCTTTTTTGATCGAGTTCATGGTCCTGTTGCCAGAAAACCGTCCTCTACTGACTTTCCCGGTTTGAAACCCAAAATATGGGCTACGCTACCCCAAAGGGAGGGAAAAAATTTTTGTGACTTCAAACGGTTTCCCCGCCGCAAAGGGATGGATGACTTAAAGGGGTTTCCCCCTAACAGGCCCCCCAAAAACCTGGGAAACTTGGTCTTGGTCCAGGAGACCTCTAAAGGGCCCAGGGGCCCTTTGCCTCATTGGAAAAAACATCAAGAGCCGCCACCAATTGGGTTTCCCAAGGAACCCCCCAGTAGGTGGCAAAATCGTCGGAAAAATCAAGGGCCCCAGACCTTTTTTGCCTGTGTTGCTCCGCACTGAATTTGGCTAGTAGCCCGGGGCCCCTTTTCCAAATCCCTAAAGTTTTTGAAAAGTGGGGGTGCAAAAGGGCACCCCTTTCCTCACCCCCGAATTAACAGGGAAAAAGTTCGGGAAAACCCCCACCAAAACTTTACAGCCTTTCAGTACCAGTATGAGGCTTGCTATCGGCCCTAATCTGGGGTCGGAATTCCCCTGAGCCCAGGATTTTCCCATAGCGATTCCCGATGCACCCAGTCAAACCCTTCTTTAGGTGATGTGGGTGCAAGCAAAAAAACGGGCCCAAAAATCAAGACGGCGTTTCCCCAAAATTTCTCGAAGCGCTAGTTTTACGGTCCTTTTTGTGGACTTGCCAGGAGTAAAAACCGGGCTTTTCTCCCGGGCTCGGGCCTCGTAGGGGGTTGCGGATCCGTTTCAGAAAAAATGGGGCGAGAACCTTGCCTGGGGGTTTCTGGAGCAGTGAAAAGCCAAAAGGGAAATTGCTACAGGGCCCAAACGATTTCCCCCTTTCCCCCTTTCCAAAGGGAGAACCAAGGGCCCCCCACAGGGCAGGGGGAATGGTACCAGGAAAATGCCAAATGGGGAGTCAGGCTGTATGCAGGCCCCCCAGCCATAGGTTCACCCCCCGCCTTTTGGCCTTTAGCAGGGGTATCACATATCCTTTCAGCTTTCCCACTCTTCACTTGGAAATCGCCAGGGCCCAACCTCGTTAGGGTTTGGAGGTTCCTCTTTTATGGGTGGGTCCGGGGACAGGGACTGCGCAAACGCTTGCATCCAAGCTAACTGTTGGGGGGGTCCACCTTTTACAACTGTTTTAAAATACTCAGCCCCAAAGGTTTACGAAAACCCCAAAAAGTCTGAGTGATCCTTTCCCTCCCCCCGACGGATGCAGTCCCTCCCGTGAAAGGGCTTTTGGGTTCAGTTTTCTAGGGGGTTTTGGGAGGCCCAAAATATATATATATATATATATATTTTAATATATTTATATTTTATATATATATTTGGGGTTGTGTGTGTGTGTGTGTGTTTTGTGTGGGTTTTTTGTGTGGGGGTGGGGTGTTTAAAAATTTTAAATATATAAATTATTAAATTTATTATTTTAATTTTTATTTTAAAATTAAAATCAAACAAGGGTCATACCAGCGACCTAGGGTGATTAAAGTTTGAGGCAATGAAACCCAAAAAAAAACATGCGTTTTTTTCATTTTCATTACCTCTAGCTTTTCCCTTTTATTTTTATTATTATTTATTATTATTATTTTTTTATTATTTTATTATTTTTATTTTATTTTTTAAATTTATTATTTATTATCATTATTATTTTTTACTATTATCATTATTATTATTACTATTATCATATTTCTTTTTATTATCATCCTGATAAAATTTTTTCCCTTTTTTTCTTACCAAATTATTTTATAATATCGTTTTTTTAAAAAATTTTTATTTTTATTTACATTTTATATTTTTATTATTATTATTATTTTTGTTTTTGTTGTTTTTGTTAAATTTTATCATTAATATTACATAATGATTTTGTATTTTAAAAAATTTACTATTTATTATTATTATTGTTATTTTTTTAAAAATCATTTTTTATTAAGGGTTTTTAAATGGTAAAATTATTATTTACTTTTATCAAAATAAAATAAAATTTATTAAATTTAGAATAATAAAATGAAATTTAAAAATTAATAATAATAATATTTATTTAATTTTTTTATTTATTTTTTTTATTATTATATTATTATTTTATTATTTATTATTATTAAAAAATGATGAAGATCATAATGATGAAAAAAAAAATTAAAAAACAACAAAAAACAATAAAAATAAAACTAAAAAGATAAAAAAAAGATTAATAAAATATTTTATAATAAAAATAATAATAATAAAAATAATAATAAAAATAATATAAAAATAATAATAATAATAAAAATATAAAATGATAAATAAATAATTTGATATAAAAATATAATATGTTTTTTTAAATTATTTATTATCTTATTATTTTTCATTTTTTATTTTTAATTTTAATCACATTCTATGGGTTTGTCTTTCCTTATGACCCTGTAAATTAATTTATTATCTCATTATTACACATTTTTTAATTTTTTTTATCATTATCGTATTATTATCATTTTATTTTCATCTTTTTAATATAATTTTAATATTCCTCATCATTTTTTGTTATTATATAATAATGATAATATTTATTATTTTTCTTGTTGTTGTTTTTTTATGGGTATTATTATTATTTTTATTTTTTTACTGTATTATCATTATATTATAATTTTTTAGAATACTTTTGTTGTTTGTTATTGTTATTGTATTATGTTTTTTGTTGTTTTTATTTATTTTACATTATTATCATTATCTTTATTATTTTTTTTATTATTACTATTATTATTCTTATTATTATTATATTTATTATTATTATTATTATTATTTTTTTTTGTTTGTTTATTATTGTTATTATTTTTATTTGTTTGTTTGTTTATTATTGTTATTATTATTATTATTATTTTATTATTTTTATTATTATTTATTATTATTTTTATTATTATCATCATCATCATCATCATCATCATTATATCATCATCATCATAATTGTTATCATTATTATCATATTTATCATTGTTGTTCTTTTCATTATCATCATTATTTTAATTACTAAAATTTATTCTTATTGTTAAAAATTTTTGTTTTTTGTCATTAATATTATTATCATTATTATCATTATTATTTTTATTTCATTAGTAGTAGTAGTAGTAGTAGTAGTCTATTATTGTTATTGGAATTATCTTATTTTTCATTATTATAATTATCATGATGATGATGATTATTATTAATAATGATATTATCATTACCATTAATAATAATAATAATTAGAATGATTATATATTATTGGCATTATTATTATAAAAATTTGTTAATATTCTTTTTCTTTTATTATGTTATTACAATTCCATTATCATTATTATCGTCATTACTATTAGTATTGCTTTCTTACCATTT
>NC_051403.1:35253097-35255597 GCF_015228065.2 Penaeus monodon
ACACACACACACAAAAACACACCCACACCACACCACACCCAACACACACAACACAACAAAAAAACCACACACCCCCACACACCACACAAACACACAACACCGTGCACACCCACACCAACAATTATGGTGTGTTTTGTGGGTGCATATAGAATATAATACATATATATGTATATATATAAATATGATATGTGTATTTAATTTATATATGTTTTATTTTAATTTAAATATAAAAAAGGTAAATTAATAGCATATATACTCACACACATACCATCCCACACACACACAAAAACACACACAAAACAAAAAAATATATATTATATATATAAATATATACTTATAATCAAAAAAAATTTTTATGTGTGGTGTGTGTTGTGTGTGTGTGTGTGTGGTTGGTTGTGTGTGTGTGTTGTGTGTGTGTGTGTGTGGTTGGCCCTTTGGGCCCTTTTTTATCTTACCCCAAAATTTGCTCACGTGTCTTTTTTCATTTTTGTCTTTTCCCCTGTTTACTTCGCCCTCACAGATCTTTGGGCTAATTATCAAACCCCTTTTCCCACCCTTTGGGTATTAATTTTCCTCTCCATTCTGGTCGTAGCCCATTTTTTTCTGACCTAGGTCATAAATGGAGGATTTTTTCTTTTTAAACATAATGGCAAGGAGCCTTTTAGTAGCTACTTGTCTGCCGGAGGCGCTCCAGCCTAGACTAGTCTCGCTTTATTTTCTTCCCCAAACGTTTTGTCTTTTCAAGTTACCCTAGGTTAATACTTGTACACTACTTTAGCGTTTCCCCCCTTGTACATTATTTGTTCGAATTGACCCAAAACTTTTAAATATGACTTTTGTATATGAATGAACAATATGAAGTTCCAAAAAAAACATCATCCAATAATAAAAGCCATGTAGACCAACAAAAAAGCTGCTGTAAGAACCATTTGGGTTAACAGAAAGGTTTGAAGTCAAAAAAAGGAGTGCACAGGGTTGCATTTTGTCTCCGCACCTCTTTAAATATATTGAAACAATTATGAGAGGTGCTCTAGAGAATTTTGAAGGAACTGTGGATGTTGGAGGATACAAAACTATCAAATCTGAGGTACGCGAGGATATAGTGTGATTGCCAGCAGTATCACGAACTACAACAAACTACTAGATAAAGTTAGAGAAGCAAGCGAAAAGGTGGCTTGTTTTTTAATGCCAAGAAAACTAAGATCATGAGGATTCAAGATAACCGGCAAATGAACAATGAGACATGTTACAATCAATGGAATGATGTGGAAAAAATGTGAGAGTCACTTATCTGGAGCTGTTTTAACTAATACATATGATGAGTCACCAGAGATAAAAAGAATTGCCATGCCAAAAAACGCCACAAATGCCTCTCAATAACATCTGGAAAGACCGAAGCATTACCTTACGAGACCAATAGCTGAGGTATTGAACTCATTAGTTTTCCCAATGCATCATATGCTTACTGAGTGTTGGGTGCTGAAGTAGATAGACAAGAAAAAGTTCAATAGTTTTGAATGTGGTGTTACAGACGGTACTGTTACTTAGATGTGCGACATCTCCTGAAGACGAATGCATGAAGATGCTGAGAACAATTAAATTGTAAAGACCGGCTGTTGGACATCTTGAAACAGGAGGAAATTAAAAGTTATTGGTCAAGTGATGAGAAGTGAAAAATATTGAGAACGACTTGCTGACAGGGATGTGATAGAAACAGACGAAGAGGCAAACCAAAGACAAGACTGAGCGACAATATCAAAGATATTGCGGGCTGTCGATCGGTACAAGTGGAAAGAAAAGCGTAAGATCGAGTGAGTGGCGGAAGGATGGTGGAGAGGTTCACGGCCTGCTCAAACATGAGCCTACCGGTTATTGATGATGATATGGACTTTCGACTTTCTACTGTTAAGATTGTTTATAATTGCGGCATCTGTTTGCGTGATTCAGTGAAGAGAACTGTATCGTCTGCAAATCTTAGAGTTTAGTTATTCAATCTCCTATTTGATTACCTTTTCCGTTCCATTTTAGCTTTTTGAATATTGTCCTCAAGGAAAGCATAAACAGTTTTGGTGAGATGGTGTCGCCCTGTCTAACGCCTTTTTTAATTAGTTTAATTGGTGAAGCTTGATGTACTATCCCATATTTGTATATTTTAATATATACAGTTATACCCCCTTCTCCCTGTCTTCGAATAGCTTTAAAGACAACTAATATTTGTAACAGAGTCAAATGATCTTTCGTATGCAATGAATGCCCATACATAGGGTTTCCCAATTCGTTTATTTTTACTTTTAAGTTGGCGGTGAGCATGTGATATGGTCTGTTGTGAGACTCCACTTAGAATCCTGCCTGTTCTCAGGCTGGTTGAATTCTAGAGTGTCAGAGAGCGCACTGTGCTGACTTTTGTGAAAAAGTTTGTAAATAACTGGAAGGAGGCTTATGGGTGTTTTTGTTTTTTTTTTAGATCTTTCCTATCCCCTTGGTTATGTATCAATGTAAT
>NC_051403.1:35265663-35275827 GCF_015228065.2 Penaeus monodon
ATGGTTCCCCTGTCTACCTTTTTAAAGGTACTTTTCTATCCCATCTTTGAATAATTATTTAATACCCCCTAATATTTGATACCAGAGTCAAATGCCTTTTCGTATGCAATGAATGCCATACATAGGGGTTTCCCATATTCGTTTATTTTACTTCTTATTTGGGTGAGCATGTGGATATGGTCTGTTGTTGAGAATCCACTGTAGAATCCTGCCTGTTCTCAGGCTGGTTAGAATTTAGAGTGTCAGAGATGCGCACTGTGCTGACTTTTGTGAACAGTTTGTAAATAACTGGAAGGAGGCTTATGGGTGTTTTTTTTTTTTTTTTTTTAGATCTTTCCTATCCCCTTTTTATGTATCAATGTAATTTTTGCATTTTTCCAGGCTTTCGGAGTTTTTTTTCCGTTGAGAAGGCATTTGTTAAAAAGATTGGTTAGTTTCATTGCTGCAATTTCTCATGCATCTGTTATAAAGCCTATACTAATTCCATCTTCACCTGGTGTTTTCCCTCTCTTCATGCCTTTAAGCGCTCTTTTATTTCTGTTGTGATGTTAGGTACGTCTCTAATTACCGCATCTGCACATAGTGCCTGGCTGTTCATATGAGTTGACAGATCCCCGTAAAAGTCATCCATTACTCTTATGAGTATGAGTAGTATGTTATGTCACTTCTCCGTCTGCATATGCAAACATACACCGTTACACATGCTCCTATGCATATGAATATGCATACATGCTCCAACGTTATACACAACTAAACACATGCACATGCATATATAATATATATATATATATATATATATATATATATATATATATATATATATATATATATATATAGACATATCCGCACAGCATATGTACCTCCAAGGGTATACATATGTGTATACGCACCTACATATATGCGAACACACACATTTATACATATCTTGTACACGTGAATACATGCGCATGTATATAGCCATACATAATGCTTACGCACACGTGTATGCGCACATACGTTTACGAGTATATATTAGTATCCACCCACATATATATGTATACTCTGTACATGCATTTCGTATAGCTGCACTTGCGCACATTGATATATACATGTGTATATATGAATATATACACACACATATAAATATGCATATATACATACACACACACACACACACACACACACACACACACACACACACACATATATACATATATGCACATGAATACATACACACAGACGCACAATATACATATTTATTATATGTACACATGTATACCCTCAGGTACAAGCACGGGAACATACACATACATCTTGTACTCTTACATATAACTATATGCATAAATGTAAATCCACATACACAAACATAAACACACACACACACACACACACACACACACACACACACACACATGCCCGCATACATGTCCGTATATTAATTCAAACGCGCATGGATATTGCTTCTCTTGCATACACACACACACACATGGACATGTACACACATACACGCATGCACGTGCGCACATATACACTTGAGTACTTCCGTGCATACGCGCTCATACTCGTGCATAAACGTTTGAACACTCCATTATCATCATCATCATCAAGGGGCTAACGCCAACGGGGGCGCATGGCCGCATCCACCCTTCGCTTCCAGCCTCGAGGATCCTCATGGCGAGTCTCCAGGCAGGCCCTCGGCCCATCTCTAATTCCTCGCCACAGGCCCAAGCCATAACCTCCTGGGTCGTCCTACAGACCTCCTCCATCCAGGGTTGTCTCGTAAAGAGACTACCTGATGGGCAGGGTTATCCACAGGGAAACGAGCTAGGTGCCTGAGTTGGCGATCCCGGATTATGCAAATAACAGGCAAGCCTCACGGTTTGTACCCACCCAGTTGGGGGCCCCTTCCCAAAAATGTACTCCGGACCCGGCAAAAGAGATTGTTCCCAAAAGGCATCAAGGCGAAACTCCAAGGCACAGAAGTGTCCAGGTTTCGTTTTCCATAGAGAAAAAAACTTCCCAGTATAAAGGGCCCCTTGAAGCCACGTTGTTGGGTTTCTTTTTGCATGGGTACTGAGATTTTCCAAAAACCGCTTTTTGTTTCAAGTTCATGGCCCCTTTTCCCAGCCCAACCCTTTTCTAGGGGACTTTTTTTGGCCCGCCCACCCCCATAGATAGGACATGCTCCCAAGGGGTAGCAAAACTCTCGGTGATTTCAACGCCCCCTTCGCCACAAGCATGGATCGACCTGAACTTTTTCCCCCTAACAGGCCCCCCAAAGTCCTGACTCTTGGTCTTGGTCCCAGGGGGGACCTCTGGGGCCTGAGGGCTTCCCCTTTCATTGCTAAATGCATCAAGAACCAAATTCACCAAGACCCCGGGGGGGGAACCAAACATAGGAAAAAGGCAAATATTTACCGGCAAAGTCAAGGTTTTTGGAGACCGGGATTTTCCCCAGTGTTGCTCCACCCCGGGATTTTTTGGGTTAGTAGCTCTGCCCTTTATCCACCCCATACGGGTTTGGTTAAAAAGTTTTGGGTTTGAAAAGGACACTTTCCTTGCCCCACCCCTAAAATTAACAGGGAAGTAGTTCGGCGGGCCCCCAAAACCCAAAATTTAACAGCTTTTTCAAAGCCCGGTAAAATAGGCTTGTATGAAGCCCGACCAATAATCTCTAAAGAATTTCCAAAGTCTGGGAAATCTCTAAATGGGGAAAATTCCCAAAATGCACCAAAGGTAAAACCGCCTTCTTGGGTGGGGGAAACGAAAGGGCTGAAGCAACCAAATACCAAAAACTCATGACGGGATTTCCAAAAATTACTCGGGGCGTAGTTTTCGGTCTATTGGGGAAAACCCTTGCCCGGAATGAACCCCGGGCCCTGTTTTCCCCGGGTTCTCTGATCCCTTTAAATAGGTGGTCATGGTCCTTTTCAAAAAGGGAATGTGGGCGAAGACTTTCCCCGGTGTGTTGAGCGGGTAATCCCAAACCAAAAAAAGGGTGCATAAATTTGTAGATTTGGGAACCCAAAAAGGGGGTTTGGGGGAAAAGGGGAGGGGGTGATGTCGGGGGAGGGGTTTTAGGGAAGGGAAAATTAGAATGGGGTAAGGATGGGGGTCTGGGGGGCCTAGAAGTTAAAAAAGGGGGAATTTTGACCCGGGCAATTTTTTCGGGGAGGTGTGCATTTTTTTTAACGGTAAAAAGGGGGCTCCCGGGCCATGGCCCTCAGCAAAACCGCGCCCACGGGTCGCGGGGTCAGGTATTGGCTCTTTTTATATTATATATAGTATATAATATAATTATAATATAATTATATATAAAAATTATATATATTATATATATGTGGGTTTATAATTTTCCCAAACTTGGGGACATCAGTCATAAAGAGGTAGCCCAAACCCCGGCCGAATTAGTTTCATTTTATTATAAAAACTTTTTCGGAGTTTAAAATAATATTCCATCATCACCTCATAAGGAACACAAAGGGGTCTTTTTTCGAAATGAAAAACCACAGGCAGACCACCCTTTCCGGCCATAAAGAGAGAAACCCCTTCAAAACCCTCACATCCTTTTTTACACAAAATTTCGGGTTTTCTACCCTTTTCCACCTTTCAACGCAAAAAACCTGATTATTTGGGAGGTCTTTTTGACTCGAAACCGGAGCTAAACAAAAACCGAAAACCCCCAAGGGCTCCCCGTTGTTTTAAATAACAAAGTGACTTTCCCAACCCCTTTTGATTATAAACCCCCATAGGGTTATTTTGGGTAAACAATTTTTAAACCTGTTTTTTTTCAGTTGTATATATTTTACTATGTTTTTATTGTTTGTTCACAGTTTTTTTTTTTAATTTTTGTTCTTGTTTTTTTCTTGGGAAATTTTGTTAAAATTACTTTTTATGTCCCGGGGTTTTTATTTAAGAAAAAAAATTTTTAATTTTTTTAATTATTCTATTGTAAATGCATTGATTTTGGTTTCCAGCATGGACAGCCCCAATGATGGAGATAAGGGTTTTAAATCTCCAAAAAATACATAAAAAACTAATTACCCCTATATTGTTAGTCTCCCTTTCTTTCCGACAGTTGGGAACCCCTAAGTGGAAACCATAAGGGAACCCCCTTTTTTCCTCTCTCTCTCTCTCCACCACACACACACCCACACACAAAACACACACCACAACACACCCCCCAAACACACACACAACACCGCGCCCCCACGCACCAGCACACACACACACCACAAAACAAACCAACACCAAAAACACATTATATATATTTTATAATATTTTAATAATATAAAAATTATATATAATGAAATTTTAAAAATTTTTATTTTAAATTTAATAATATATATTTTAAAAAATATATTCATATTTTAGGGGATTTTGTATATATACAAAAATAATGTATATTATGAATATATACAAATATCATAAATATATATACACAAAGCATATAAATTTTTAGGGAAAATTTTGGGTTTAAAATTATTATATATATATATATATAATAAAATTTTACAAATAACTATACTTTCCAAATACATTATATATGTATAGGTAAGCGACACGTGATTTGGGGAGCCCCAAATTCCCCAGATGTAAGCGAGTGGCCACCAAAGCCACCAGAATATGAGTGACACGAAAAAATTGGGGAAAGCACCGCGTCACCAGATGTGGGGCGGCCCCCGAGAGATGGGATTGGGGGGTAAGTAAAAAAGGGGTTAGTGGGGGTTTTTATTCCTAAAGGGGACAGATATAAGACCCCTCAAAAAGCCCCCCTGTCCCCGGGTGGAGCTGGACCCTGTGGGGTTTGGGGCCCGTCTGCTGGTCTCTTCCCTTTTGGGCCCAAAGGGGCGTATCCTTTTAAAGCGGCGGTTCCCATCCCAGGAAAGGAAAGTTTGTTTCCCGTGCGAAAAAAGAAAAACCCGCCTCTGGGCCTGCCCCCAAGGGGGGAAGGGCTGCGTGCTTGGAAAGGAGGTGTTTTTGGAAAAGGGGACATCCCGGGCTTGAAGTATTTTTGACATCGCTCGGCCCAAAACCCCAAAATGTTTCCCCGAGCCGATGTAACGCTTGAAAAAAGAGGGAGTTTGAAAGGGTTTTTGTTTTTGGTTTTCTACAAAATGGGGTTTCCAAATTTATCCGAGAGTCGCTAGGCCCCTCGCCGGGCCCGGGTACGGAAAGGGGTGGCAAAGGTTTTTGCAAATTGGGGGGCAAAAAATTCCAAATAGCGAGGAGGGTCAATCGTTTCAGGGAAACTGAAAATAAAATTTTTCCCGGCCAAAAAAAAAAGGGCAAGGGGGGAGGATGATAATGAGGTTTGGGCAATCCCCTTATAAGTTGCAAGAAAAAAAAAGAGACATAAAAAGAAAAAATTTTTCCCCAAAAAGAGTAAAGTATCAAGTAAAGGGATTAATTTCTTTTATTTTTAGGAAAAGCGAGTTCAAAAAGGGGACCATTATATTGAAAAAGAGAAAAAGTTAATTTAAAAAAGAATTCCAAAAAACTTTTGGGGTAAATGGCAAAATTTTATGCTTTTGAACAAAATAGGCAAAAAGAGCCTGAACTTTTAATTTTAAAAGGGGGGCGTTTTTCGGCGCTTCAGTCGTTAAAGAGCAAGGGGTGCGGGGGGCCCCAGGATTCCTTTTTACGGGCCCCCAGCCGGGGTTAAAAATTAACTTGCGGTTGGGAAAAACAAAAACCCCCCGGGCGCGTTCCCGGGCTTTTATCCTATGAGGTAATTCTTCCCGGGGCCGGCCCGGGGGCGGGTTCCTTTGTTTTCGGCCAGAGCCGGGTTTAAAATTTAAATTTCCGGGGGAATTTTTAACCCAGTAAAACCTTTATAAAGCATTGGGGTCTAAAAAGGTTGCCATTATTTGCAACTGGAAGTAAATACCATCGTACATATTCACCAAAAACCTTTAAAATAAAAAAAGCAAAAACTCCAGCCTTTCTGAGGAAAAAGAATAAACGAAATTTGAGAGGAACCCTCGTTAAAAAAGATTTGGGGGTTTAGTTATTTTTCCAATTTTGGGATGGCACCCTAGTTTTAAAAAACGCAATTTTTGAGTGGGAAATTCCGAGTAGAAATGGGAAAGGGAGGGAAATAAAAGGATAGCCGGTGGGCTGAAATTTACTTGTGAACGAGCGGGCAGGTTAGGGACCCCCCGGGAAGTATGAAGGGAAAAAGTGATTAAAAAACAAAAAGATATTTGTGTATACAGGAAATAAAAAAATACGCAAAAAAGAAAAAGTGATACTAAAGGAATAAATATAAGAGAAAAAAATAGGGAAAAATTTTATTTAAATTCCCCAAAACCCAAAAAAAAAGAATAATATGATGAGAAGGGAGCCCAAAAAAACAATAATTAATTAAATTCGAAGGTACCATTTTTTTTCCCGGGGGAAAAAAATGATATATGCCCAAATTGTCAATCTGAGGATAAAAATTTTTAATAGACAGAAAAAATACTAAACCAAATAAATGGGAAATTTCGGGATGGTTAGGGCTGGGGGGTGAAGGTGTTTAAAGGTTGAAGGGTGCGTTGTCACAATTTGGTTTTGATCTTTAAATGTTTGTGTTGAAAAAAAACAAGGGGGACAGGGGGGATTATGTAGGGGTTAAAAGTTTGTAGTGTGCGTTTTTTAGAGGGCGTTTTACTTTAATTTGAAAGAAGGAAAAATTATATTCCCAAAGGGGTTGGGTAGTAAAAGGAGGGGCAAAATAAATTACTTTGGGACAAAAAGGTACACCTTACTTTTTTTGTGGCGGCCCTAGAAAATCCCAGGATACATCTTTTAGCGGGCTTTTCAGGAGGGTTTGCCCCCCAGGCCCTGAAATGGTCAGCAAGAAGTAGTAGGAAAAAGACCGGTGGCGGGTAGGCCCTGATCGATTAAGGACTTGGGTAGCGAAAGGCCTTGGGGGGAGTTAAAAGAGGCGGGGAAAAGGCCCCTTCGTGTTTGGTCGGAAAAAAGGCGTCCCGGGAAAAGGGCGGAAGGGGGGGGAGGGGGGAATAGCGTCGGGGGTGGGTTCTTTTAACATTTCTCCCCAGATTTGGTTAAGCGGGCACCGGTAACTTTGGAGTTTGGGGGGGACCACCTTTGCCAGATTTTAAGCAAAGTGGCCAAACCGCAAGCACCAAAACTAGAGTGACAGAAAAGATTAGGAGCAACCCCGTCAAACCCGATGTGAGCGAGCGAAAAGGGTGGACTTGGGTGGGGGAAATTGAGAAAAGGGGTTTAGCTTGCCCCTTTATTCTTTTAAAAAACAGATTTTAAGACCCCCCCCCCAAAGATTTCCCCCTTTTCCCCGGGTGGAAGGACGGGGGGGTGGAGCTGGACCCTGTTTTGGGTTTGGGGCCCTCTGGGGGTTTTTGCTCTTCTCTGCCTTTCAGACGTGTCCTTTTTTTGCGGCGGGTTTTCCCTTTGGGAGGGGAAGGGGTTTTTTCCAAGGTTTGGGGAAAAGAGAAAACGGGGACATCTGGGGGTCCCGGGCCCCCGGGGAAGGGCTTTCGTGCGTTTGGGGGGGAAGGGAATGGGGAAGTGTACATCCCGGGCTTAGCTACGGATTTTTGACAGTATTTTGTATATAGATAAAGCATAAAAATATTTAAAAATTTTTGTGTGGGGTGTGTGTGGGGTTTTCGATTTTTCCATTTTATCATCAATTATATATGTGTATGCCCCTATAAAGTTGTGTATATATGTGTTATATATAATTATATATATTTTATATATATTATATTATAATTATTTATTTTATATTTTTATATTTATATAAAATATATATATAAAAAACACACACAAATATACCTCCCTGACCAGGAAACCCAAAGCCTTTAAATCCCAAACCAGTTATGAAAAATTTTCTAAAATTATTATGGAAATAGAAAAGATATTGTTTATGGATCCTTTGCCTGCCACACCCTTTTTTGGTTTTGGGTTTTTGGGGGGTATGGTTTCGAAAAGGTTTTATAAAAAAAATAAATTTGGCCCCTTTTTAGTCTACCCCTACATTTGAATGGGTTTGACGCCTAAAGTTTGGAAACCTTTTAAAGACCTAAAAATTAATATATATATATTATATAAAATATTTTAAAATTTTTATAATATATTATAATATATTAAAATTTAAAATATTATATAATATAAAATTTTATAGGTCGTTTATAGGTTTGCCCACAAAACACACACACAAAACCCCACACACACACACACACACAAACACACACAAAACACACACACAACAATAAAAAAATACTTATATATATTTATATAATTTTATATACAATTATTATATTATATAAAAAATAAGGTTTTGGATGTTTTGTAATACCACCCAACACACCAAAACACAATTTTTATACTATAAAATATATAATTTTATAATATTTTATTATATATTTATTATATTATATTAATTATATATATTATGTGTGTCCCTGGGTGTTTGGGGGGGGGGGAATTCTATAAAATTATATATAATATAAAATTTTATATTATTATATATAAAATTTTATGGTTTTTAAGTAAAATGATCTTATTTTTATAGGAAATTTTTAAAAAAATAATGATTTTTACATATGTTTTATATATAAAATTGGTATAATTATATATATATGATATAGGGGGATTTTGTAAGTATATTATTATTTTTTTCTTTTTTTTTTCTTTTTCTTTTTTTCCCTAAAACAGCCATTTATTCCACTGCAGGCCTTTCACAATTCATTACTGAAGGGTTATTTGGCAGTACCCCACTTGCCTGATTGGATGCCCCTTAATCAATCGCGGTTCGGCGCGCTAACGCTTGTTCCTCGGCTGCAACTTCCCCTACGACACTTGCGTCTGACTTCTCAAGGTGATATGTCGGCAATCAGGTCTTGCATTGCTCCTTGGTGCGTAGGGCCAGACACTGCTGATAAGGGACAAGGAACAGTTTCATCAGGAATCTTTGCTGAGGAGGTTGAAGACCATTTCTTGGTAAACGACCTTCGCCCTGCCTACCAAGCCCTGAGAAAGCTGAACTCTAAGCACTGCTTGCAGATGACTGCATCCAATCACCGGATGGATGGATCATCTCAGATCATATTGGGTTCGTGAACAACTGGGCTGAGTATTTAAGCAGTTGTATCAGGTAGACCCTCCAACAGTTACCCTGGATGCAAGCAATGTCACAATACCTGTACTGGACCCACCCATCAGTGAGGAACCTCCTACCCTAATGGAAGTTAGGATGGCGATTTCCAAGCTGAAGAGTGGGAAAGCTGCAGGCAGATGTGATTATCCCTGCTGAACTACTAAAGACTGGGGGTGAAACTATGGCTCAGGGCTAGCATACAGTCTTGACTGCCATCTGGCAGTCTGGTACCATTCCCCCTGATCTGTTGAGGGGCGTGGTCATCCCTCTCTGGAAGGGGAAAGGGGATCACTGGGAGTGTAGCAACTACTATGGCATTACATTGCTCAGCATACCAGGCAAAGTTTTTGCCCAAATTCTTCTGAAACAGATCCGCAACCACCTACTGAGGCATCAGAGACCGGAGCAGTCTGGATTTACTCCTGGCAAGTCAAATACTATAAACCAAATACTAGCGCTTCAAATAATTGTAGAACGCCATCATGAGTTTAGTTGTGGGTGTTCTTACAGCCTACATTGACTTCAAGAAGGCGTTTGACTTAGTGCACCATAAATCTTTATGGGAGATCCTGAGACTCAGGAATTCCGACACAGATTATTGATCTAATAGCAAGCCTATATACTGGTACTGAAAGTGCTGTAAAGTGTGATGGGGGTCTGTCAAACTTCTTCCCTGATAATTCAGGGGTGAGGCAAGGTTGTGTCCTTGCACTAACACTTTTCAACACCTGTATGGACTGGATAATGGGCCAGAGCTACTAGCCAAAAGTCAGTGTGGAACAACCACTGGGTATATCAAGGTCTCGACATTGACTTTGCCGATGATGTTGCTATCCTATGTGAGTCCTTGGAGTCACTGGTGGCGGCTCTTGATACATTTAGCAATGAGGCGAAGCCCTTAGGCCTAGAGGTCTCCTGGACCAAGAACAAGAGTCAGGAATTTGGGGGTCTGTTAGGGGAACCTGTTCAGTCAATCCATGTTTAGTGAGGACATTGAAGTTACAGGTACAGAGAGTTTTTCGACATTACCTGGTAAAGCATAGATCCATTTTTGC
>NC_051403.1:35275927-35284469 GCF_015228065.2 Penaeus monodon
GCGGGAGATACAACAAGTCCCTTTCCCTGATGGCCACTGAATCAGTGTCACTCCAAGTGCTGTATGCACTCATGATGAAATGCCCCCATAATTCAACACGTAGCAATTCTCTGTAATGAAATGTTCCTGTCACCCATCCTTTGGCCAATTTTTTTCCATAACAAGAATTTTGTGTCATCTGCCCTTGGCTGCTTTTTTTTTTTTTTTTTTTTTTTAATACAAGATTTCATTATCCCCCGATCCTTGGGTTAAGGGGTGTGTCAGCATTTTACCCAACATTTTTAAAAAATTTTAATTTACAGTTTAAAAAAATGTGAATGAAGCTTTGGATAACAATTTTCTTTTTCCCTTTTAAATAGTTTTTTGGGAACCAAAGGCTATGTTTCAATATTGCTTGTTGATGGTGCTGACCACAGGTATTAGGTCAAAAACGATCATCCAGTACTGTAATTCAGGGTAAAATTGATCAGTCCAAAGAGTTGTTGGGAAAAAAAACTAGCCTTTTGTTGGGCAGGAAACAGTAGTGTATTTTGTGTTACTTTTTCCCAACACTTTTAGCCCAAGTATGTGATTTTTAAAAAATTATCTGACCAAATAGGAATTCAAGTGTGGTTATATGAAGTTATGCCTTGAAAAGGTATTATAAAGTGAAATTTATATATGCTGTGAAAATTTTGACAGGAAAGGCCATGTATTATCTAGGAAGTCTGAGAAAGTGGCAGATGTTACAAGCTGAAGCTCGTTTATTAATACTGGATAACATAGATGTTATTGCAGAATCTAGACTACTGGCCAGAAATCAACAGTTTGAGCATCAGAGACATGGAAGTTAAAAGTTTAATCCTAATTCAAAGGAAATGACTTGAGTATCAGTTTTTCTTAGCCAAGCTATGCCTTCTCCCGCTTCTCAATTTTGCGGCTTTTAAACTTTTTTTTTAACTGTCAACAAAAAAGGTAAAGAATAAAATAAAATAAAACAAGGAATAAAAGAAGAAATATAATGAAAAGGAACAGTGGAAAATATAGTTTTAAAGACTCAAGGGTATCATTTACCATAACAACAAAAATACAAATTAAAATTGATATGCTAACTCTCTTAGCTTTTGTTGTATAATATAGAATTTTTGTCATGTAGGAAATGGTAGCTAAATAGCTTAAATATATTAAACCCAGCATAATTTCTATGAAAGCTTATTGGCTGATGTCATTTTGAATCGCTAGAAAATAGGTGGTCTTACTTTCATCGATCAATAGCTTGACAAGTTTTTAAGTCTCAAAAATGTGTTTTATAAGAATACACAGGAGATAAAAAAGCAAATGATTCACAAAAAAGTCAAGAAGGTGCGGTTGCATTCAAGTTTTAACAATGCCTTAAATATTTTTATTTTATTTAGTGACTCTGAAATGGATATAAAGTAGTTTAACTTTTTTACCATACTGATTAAGTGAGAAGAAAGGGCCTCCCGAAGAGCAGAAAAAAGAATGAAAAAACAAAAATTTGTAGTCAGACAAGAAAAAGGGGTGAGGGGGAAAAAAAATGCTCGCTTAAAAAATTTTTTAATCGTGTGTGTGCCGGGTGTGCTTTGTGGGGGGGTTTTTGTAAATATGCATAAATACGGGGATATAGAGTATAAATAGTATATATATTTATTATATGTTTTATAATCTAAGTCAATATATTTATTTTTTAAATTCATATATATTATTTATATTAATGGGGGTTATTTTCATAGTACACACATTTACAACTTTGGAAAATTTTTAACAATAAATAAATTTTTTTTTTTTTTAATATATATATATTATTATATCAAATTTTATTTTAAAATATATTTTTATATACTATATATATATATTTTTAATATATTTTTATATTTCATAATTTAAATTTTTTTTATACATTTATATTTTTTTATAAATTTATATATTTTTATATATTTTATTATATATATATATTTATTTTATTTTTCATTAGTTTTATATATTATTTTTTGATTTATATGCATATTTAAAACATTTTGTATTGATATTTTTTTGTATATATGAAATTTATATGTATATATTTTAATTTAATGTATATATTTTATATTTATTTTGAAATATATTTTTTATATTTTAGGTATATATGTATATTTATATGTATTATTTATATTTATTTTGTATATATGTAATTTATATGTATAAAACCGTATTTTTTGTATTTTTTGTATTTTTTTTATATTTATATTTTTTATATATTTCATAATTTATATATTTTTTAAAATTTATAATTTTTATATTTATATATTAATATTTATATAAAAAAATTTTATATATAATATAAAATTATAATTATTTTTTGGGTTTTATATTTTATTTGGTTTATATATTTTTGTGTTTTTATATATTTGTGTTATTTATTTGTTTTTTTATATATTTTTTTGTATTTTATATATATTTGAAATCATTATATTTTTTGTTATATATATTTTTTTGTATATTTTATTTGGGGATATATATATTTGTATATATATATTTTTATTTTATATTTATTTTTTTAAAATTATATATATAAAATATTTTTATATATATATATTATATCTTTTATAATTATAATATTTTAATATTTATATATAAAAATTATTATATATTTTATTATATATATTATATATATTATATATATTAAAAATTATATTTATATATTATATTATATAATAAAATATTTTATATATTATATAATATATATAATATATAATATTTTAATTTTATATGTATATATATAAAATTTTATTTTAATAATGTTAATTGGGGGTGGGGCAAGGTTTTTCCCTTTGCACCCACATTTTTTAAAAACCCACTTGTAGGGACTGGATAATGGGAAAAGCTATAGGCCAAAGTCAGTGCGGAGCAAAAAACAAAGGCAATTTTAAGGGCCCGGGGACCTTGACTTTGCCGACGATTTTGGGCCCACCTATCTGAGTCCTTGGAGTCACTTGTGGCGGCTCTTGATGCATTTAGCAATGAGGCGAAGCCCTCAGGCCTAGAGGTGTCCTGGACCAAGACCAAGATTCGGGACTTTGGGGGCCTGTTAGGGGAACCCGTTCAGTCTATCCATGCTTGCGGCGAGGACGTTGAAGTCACAGAAAGTTTTACATGCCTTTGGGTAGTGTAGTCCAAAATCTCTGGGTTGTCAGACCAGGAGTCAGTAGACGATTGGTCAGCAACAGGAGCCATGAAAATCGATCAACAGAGCGTTTGGAGATGTCGGTACCTATGCAGAAGGACTAAGCTACGTGTCTTCAAGGCCTTGATACTGCAAGTTTTGCTCTATGGAAGCGAAACCTGGACACTATCTAGTGCCTTGGAGTTTCGCCTTGATGCCTTTTGTAACAAGTCTCTTCGCCGGATCATGGAGTACAGTTGGCAGGACACGTGTCCAAAAAACCCGGGGGTTACACCGTGAGGGCTGGCAGGGACCTGTTACTTGCATAATCCGGGATCGCCAACTCAGGCTATATGGCCACCTAGCTCGCCTCCCTATGGACGACCCTGCCCACCAGGTTGCTCTCTGCGAGACAATCCTGAGGTGGAGGCACACCCTGTGGGACGTATATAGGAGATCATGGCAGCTGGGCAGTACTCGACGAGACCTGTCGTGAGGAACTAGAAGAATCGGCCGTGCTGCCTGTACTCGGAGACTCGCCTCCGAGGATCCTCGGGATGCGAAGCGACGGGTTGGATGCGGGCCATGCCGCTCCCCGTCGGCGTTAGCCCCTCGATGACACGTGATGATGATACATATATATATATATTTGTATATATATATTATTGTCTATATTATATAATTGTAATATTACGACACTATATATTGTCATTATTATATATATCTTGTATACATATATATATATTGGTATATATATATATTTATATATATATATATAATATATTTTTTTAATTTTATTTAATATTAAATTTATATATTACATATAATTACATATATATACATAGATAGTATAATATATATCATATATATATACTATCTTATATTATATATATATATAATATATGTATACATATATATACATATATAATTATATACCACTATATATATATATATACCATATATATAAATACATAACATATATAATTTTATATACATATCTACATATTAACATATATACATATACCACTATACATATATACATATATACTATACATAAATACCATATACATATATACATAATATACATATATACCATATAGTACATATATACATATATACATATATAATATATACATATTAACATACTATATCATACATTACATATATACATAGATATACTATATAATATACTATATTATTATATATATATATATATATTATATATAATATATATATATATACACATACATATACATATATATATTTTTATATATATATATAAACTATATATAAATATATATATCTATATATTACTATATATTATATATATATATATATAATGTCATATGTATTATGTATATGGATATTATTATATGTATATATATATATTTATAATATAATATTGTATATTATTATTATACTTTATACATAGTATATACATTAACACATATATATTACAGTATATGTATACATATATATACATAGTATATATATATATTATATTATATATAGATATTATATATTTTCTAAATATATTACTCCCTCCCCACCCTCTCCCTCTCCCTCCCTCCTCCTACCCCCCACCCCCCTCCTCTCCTCTCTCTCCCTCCCTCCTTCCCTGCTCCTCACCTTCCTCTTCTCCTCTCCCTTCTCTCTCCTCTATATATACACATACACACACATAATATAATATATATATATAATATATGATATATATATATATATATATAATATATATAATATATATATATATATATTATAGATATATGTGTGTATATATATAGTATATGTGTATATATATATATATATATATATTATATATATATATATTACATATATACATATACATATATATAATATACATATATTACATATACATATATTATACAATAACATATATATATATCTATATATATATACATATATACATATATATATATACATATTATATAATATTACCTATATATATACATATATATATATACATATATATATATATACATTATATATGTATATATATAGATGTTATATATATATATTGTATAGTATATGTATGTATATGTATATGTATATGCTACGCATGTATATGTTATGTATATTTGTATATGCACACGATGTATGTATGTATATGTATTATGTATGTATATGTATATGTATATACTTATATTATATATATTATATATATTATCATACATATATATATATATGTGTGTGTATTATATATTGTGTGTATATATATAGTGTGTATCATATTATATCAGTGTTGTATATCTATATGTGATAATATATTGTGTATATATATTATATGTGTACTATATATATATATATATATATATATAATATATTATATATATATATATATATATATATATATATATATATATATATACTATTATTATATATATATATATATATATATATATTATATTATATATATATACTATATATACACACTATATATATTACACACATATTATATACTACACATCATATATACTATTACACCACACATTATATACTATATATATATATAATACTATATAATATACTATATATATACATAACCATATAAGACATCTACACTATACATATACATTATACATATACATATAACATTACATTACATATACATATACACTATACATAGCATATACACATACATTATAATATACATATAGGTATACATACATATTATAATATCATATGTATTATGTATATATATATATGCTATTATTCTATATATGTATATATGTATATATGTATAAGTATATATGTATATATATATATATATAGTATATATATATATGTATACTATCACGTATATATGTATTATATATATATATGTATATATATATTATAAGTATATGTATATATATGTATATGTATATATATGTATAGTCATATTATATATATGTATGTTAGATATGTACTATATATATAATATAGAGTATATATATATCCTAATATATATATATACACACCATATTATATATGTATACACACATATATATATATATATATTATATATATATATATACATTATATTATTTATATATATATCAACATAATATATATATATATATTATATATATATATATGTGTGTGTAGGTATTATATACCCTCTCCCCTCTTCTCCCTCTTTCTACTCTCCCCCCCTAATATATATAAATATACTATATATATATTATATATATATATATACTATATATATGTATATATATGTATATATATGCTATATATATGTGTGGATGTATATATATTTATATGCTATTATATATACATATTCATATATAATATATATATATACATATACAGTATACTACTAATATACATATACATTCTATTATATAATATATTTATATATGATAATATATATATATATATGTATATATATATGTATAGAGATATGTATATGTATATGTATATGTATATGTATATGTATATGTCTATGCATGTATATGTTTATAATATATTTATAATATATATATATACTATATATATAATCATTATTATAATATATATATGTATATGTACTGTGTATATATATATACCTATATACTTAGACTATATTATATATATAGATATGTATGTATGTATGTAGTATGTATGTATGTATGTATGTATGTATGTATATATAAATATATATAATATATATATATACTATTATATATAGATATAATATACTGTATATATGTATCTTATGTTATAGTATATATGTAATATATGTATATATGTATATATGTATATTGTATATATTGTATATATGTATATATGTATATATGTTATATGTATATGTCCTATATGTTATTATGTAAATATTTATATATATATGTATATTTATATGTTATATATATGAGACTGTATATGTATATAATATGTATATATATGTATATATGTATGCTATATATATATGTATGTATAATATGAGACATTCTAACATGTATATACTATACATTATATATATACATGTATCTATATAAAATGCTATATATATATGTAAATATATGTATATATGTATCTCTGTATAGGTCATAATGTATAAATATGTATAGTGTATATGTGTATATGATTAGTATATATGATATATCAGTAATGCACATATGTATACATTAGGTAGTATATGTATATATGTAAATATGCAATACATTAGTATATGTATATGTATATATGTATATATGTATATTGTATATAGGTATATATATATGTTTATTTATATATATGTACTAATTTTTATTTTATAAATATATATAGTATAACTAGATATTGTATATATATGTATTACATATGATATGACTATATATAGATATAATATATATATATGTATACTTATATCTATATATATATGTTATATATATGTATATATATATATATATATACAAAATATATATATATATACAAAATATATATATATTACAAATACTGCATATATATTATACAAATAACTATCTAATCCCAATACTATATATATACAATATATATATACAAAAGATAATATATATATATATAAATATATAGATATACATATATCCTCATTCATCATTCATCAAGGGGTCTAACGCCGACCGGGGGCGTCATGCCGGCATCCACCCTTCGCTTCCAGCCACGCGGCACTCCCTCCGAGGGAGTCTCAGGGAGGCACACGGGCCCATCTCTAGTTCCTCACGACAGGTCTCGTCGAGCTGGCCCAAGCCTGATCTCTAGGACGTCCACAGGTTCTCCTACACCAGGGTTGTCTCGCAGAGACAACCTGGTGGGGCCAGGGTCGTCCATAGGGAGGAGAGCTAGGTGGGCCAATATAGCCTGGAGTGGCGATCCCGGATTTATGCAAGTAACAGGTCCCATGCCAGTCTCACGGCAGTAACCGCCCGGTTGGACACGTGGTCCTGCAACTGTACCCCATGATCGTCGAAGGACCTTGTTACAAAAGGCATCAAGGCGGAGACTCCAAGGCACTGGATAGTGTCCAGGCTTTCGTCTCCATAGAGCAAAATGGGAAGTATCAAGGCCTTGTAGACCCGCAGCTGGGTCCTTCTGCATAGGTACCGACATCCTCCAAACGCTCTTGTTGATCGAGTTCAGTGGCTCTGTTGCTGACCAATCCGTCTATGACTTCCTGGTCTGACAACCCAGAGATATTGGAACTACACTACCAAGCGTATGTAAAACTTCTGTGACTTCAACGTCCTCGCCGCAGCATGGATCGACTGAACGGGTTCCCCTAACAGGCCCCCCAAAGTCCTGAATCTTGGTCTTGGTCCAGGAGACCTCTTAGGCCTAGGGCTTCGCCTCATTGCTAACACGCATCAAGAGCCGCCCCCCACAGTGACTCAAGGACTCACGTAGGATGGCAACATCGTCTGGCAAAGTTCCAAGTCCGAGACCTTAATATTGCCTAGTGTT
>NC_051403.1:35284569-35307069 GCF_015228065.2 Penaeus monodon
TGGGGCAAATGTATAGATGTATATATATAAAATATATAATTATATATATATATATATATATATATAATATATAATATATATATATATATATATTCATACACATATACCTCCCTGATCAGGACCAAGCTAAGTCAATCCATTAAATGAAATATCTACTATCATGAGTAAATAGATATTGTTTATGGATCCTACGCACACTCCTTTCGTGGTTAGTTGGTATGGTTTGAAACGTTGATAAAATTAATTACGGCCTTTATCTACCCTACATTCTGTATGTATGTATGGATGTGTGTATATACATAATATTATATATATATATATATATATATATATATATTATATTATATAATATATATATATATATATGTGTGTGGGGTTTTGTGGGGTGTGTGGGGGTATATATATATATATATATTATATATATATATATATAATATATATATATATATATATATATATATTATATATGTATAGCATGATTTTTTATATAATATTATATATATAATTATATACATATGATTATATATAAAATTTTTAATATATAATTATATATATATATATGTGTATATTAAAATATATTTTTCTTTTTTTCTTTTTTTTTTTTTTTTTTCTTTTTTTTTTTTTCCCCAACAGCCATTTTATTCCACTGCGGGCCTTTCACAATTCATTACTGAAGGGTTATTTGGCAGTACCCCACTTGCCTGATTGGATGCCCCTCCTAATCAACCGCGGTTCGGCGCGCTAACGCTTGTTCTCGGCGCAACTTCCCCTAGGGACACCTGCGTCTGACTTCTCAAGGTGATATGTCGGCAATCAGGTTCTTGCATTGCTCCTTGGTGCGTAGGCTCAGACCTGCTGATAAGGGACAAGGAACAGTTCATCAGGAATCTTGCTGAGGAGGTTGAAGACCATTTCTTGGTAAACGACCTTCGCCCTGCCTCCCAAAAGCCCTGAAAAGCTGAACTCTAACCCACTGCTTGCAGATGACTGCATCCAATCACCGGATGGATGGATCATCTCAGATCATATTGGGGGTTTGTGAACACTGGGCTGAGTATTTTAAGCAGTTGTATCAGGTAGACCCTCCAACAGTTACCCTGGATGCAAGCAATGTCACAAACCTGTACTGGACCCACCCCCTCAGTGAGGAACCTCCTACCCTAATGGAAGTTAGGATGGCGATTTCCAAGCTGAAGAGGGGGAAAGCTGCGGCAGAGTGAATCCCTGTGAACTACAAAGAGGGGGGTGAAACTATGCTCAGGTAGATACAGTCTTGAGCCACTGGCAGTTGGTCCTTCCCCCTGTTTGTTGGGGGGGCGTGGTCTCCCTCTCGGGGAAGGGGGAAAGGGATACGGGAGGTAGCAACTATAGGGCTTTACATGTCATAACCAGGCAAATTTTTTGCCCAAATTCTTCTAAAAACAGATCCGCAACCATACTGAGGCATCAGAGACCGGGGGGCCCAGTCTGGTTTTATCCGGCAAGCCAAAAACCAAATACTAGCGTTCAAAAAATTGTAGAACCCCCATCATGAGTTTATTGTGGGTGTTCTTACAGCCTACATTACTTCAAAAAGGGCTTTTGATTTAGGCACCAAAATTTTTAGGAGATCCGGACTCAGGAATCCAACAGATATTGATCTAATAGAAAGCCTTATACGGTACTAAAAGTGTGAAAAAGTGTGATGGGGGTCTGTAAACTTCTTCCCGCAAATTCGGGGGTGAGGAAAGGGTTTTGTGCCCTTGCACTAACACTTTTCAACACCTGAATGGATAATGGGCAGAGCTACTAGCCAAAGCATTTGGGAACAACACTGGGTGTATCAAGGTCTCAGACAGATTTGCGATGATGTTGCTACCTATGTGAGCCCCTTGGAGTCACTGGTGGGCTCTTGATGCTTTTAGCAATGAGGCAACCCCTTGGGCCCTAGAGGTTCCTGGCCCAAGAACAGAGTCGGGGGCCATTTGGGGGAAAACTGTTAGTCAATCCTGTTTAGTGAGGACATGAAGTTACAGAGAATTTTGCATCCCTTTGGGTAGCATAGTCCATTTCTGGGGCGTCAGACTAAGAAGTCAGAGAGGATTGGTCTGGAACAGGAGCCAGAACTTTATCAACAAGAGCATTGGAGAGTCGGACCCATGCAGAAGGACCAACTATGCTCTTTAAGGCCCTTTAACGCAGTTTTTTTTATGGAAGGAAACCGGATGCTATTTAGTGCCTTGGGGTCTCGTCTTGATGCCCTTTTGTAAAAAGTCCCTTCACCGGATCATGGGGAATACAGTTGGCGGACCACAGTCCAACTGCGATTCACCGGAGATGCATGGGGTCAATACTTTCATATTCCCAAGTTGCCAACTCAGGCATATGGGTACATAGATCATTTCCCCCGTGGAGCCTGCCCCCCAGGGTGGGGGGCCCATGGGTGACCCAGGAGGGGCATGCTTGACGCTTTATGAGGGCCTGCGTGAGGGAAAAAAAGAGATGGGCCCAGGGGTGCCCGGAGACTCGTGGGGGACCCTCGGGTTTGGGAAACTATTCCCCTTGGCGTTTGCACCCGATGATGATGAAAATGTAATATATATTTATATTTAAATTGTAATATATTTATGTATAAAGATATATTTTATAAATATATAATAATTAACATCACACACCACACACACATTATTAAAAACAAACATAATATGTGGTGTGTGTTGTATGTGTGGTGTGTGGGGTGTTGGTGTGTGTGGTTAAAAATATTTAAAATTATATATATATATATATATATATTAAAATATATATTTATTATAATATATATATTATAATATATATTATATAATATATATATATATATTTTGTATGCATGTAGTATCATATATGCAATATAATATATAATATGTATATATTTTATATAATTTTATATATTTATATATATATAATATATATATATATGTGGTGTGGTGTGTGTTGTTGTGGGTGTGTGTGTTGGGGTGTTTGTGGGTTGGGGGGCGTGCGTGGTGTGTATTGATTCATATTATTTATAAATAAAATAATACATACATACAACAACAACAACAACAACATTAGTAAGTATAATATTATAATTAAGATAATATTATAATATATAATATATATTTATATATATATAATGTATGTATATATGAAATACATACTATATATATATATAAATAAAATTTATATAAAAGATATAAATATATATATATATATATAAATATATATATTATATATATATGTAGTATTATTACAATAATTTTGCTTATATCAATATATGATATGAATATTTTAACATATGAATTATATGTTTTACTTTAACATAAAGGGAATATTATTATATATATTATTATATAATATATATATTATATATATAATATATATGTTAATACATTATATATATATATATATATATATATTTTTATATATATATATATATATATATATATATATATTACTATATATATATATATAATATATATATCTATATATATATATATATATATATATTTTATATATATATATATAGGGACTGGGGGGCGAATGTGAAAATTCAGAGATTTCAATATTTGTCTGCCACAAATGCGAGTTTGGCATAGAACGCCTCTTTCATATCAAGTTTACTAACATCAGAGGAGCGTATACAGCAATAAGAGACATGAAGCCAAAAGCTTGCTTCAGTCTCAGTGCCATAATACACTCATCAACCGGTGTCACTTCAACTTCCAAGGACTGAAGTTGGCTGGAGATGGTTATGGCTACACCCTGGAGGTGGTGACCTGTCATAGGTGGCGAGGGAGTCTTTGCCTTGGAGAAGGGGATTGGGATACCGGGTATAGGTGGCGAAGCGAGTCTTTGTCTTAGGGGAGGGGGATTCGAAAATCAAAAGTTTAAGACATATTTAAAAAAAATAGCAGACATGACTTTCTGCACAAAAAATTACACAATAAGTTCCAAAATAAAACTTTATTTACTGTCCTTTACAGCTGTAAGTTCCCTGCACAACATTTAACAGAGAATTTTTTCAAAATTAATCTGGAGTCCTTTACAGATGTAGACTGCGAAAGTCAATTCCACGGCAATTCCAGGCAGATGACTTTCCAGGAACAAACAAGTTTGATAATGTTATACAATATGTTGTCATTTTATAGGAGATATAAACTTCCTCTGCCCTTTATTGGTGATTTTATCTGTATCGGTATCTGTGTTTAAATGTTTTTCATCCAAGTCGTGCTTGAAACATAACTCATAGGTTTCATTACTATTATTTCCCTATATATGTTCTGAATCTGATACTGTAGGTCTGTAACTATGGAATATCCCAATAAACAAATAATCAACACAATAAACTATAATTTAAAAACTAAACTTTTCGGCTTTTGAAGTAATGCATAGTTTGATGATCTTTTAGTCAAAAAGCGCCTTTCACACAACATGGCGCATGACCCCAGTTCTCACATAATTATATACTTAGGCACATCAGTGTATTCAGTACTGCGTTAAATAAATAATACTCAGAAGTAATATATCCATATGGCTTCCAAAATTTATGTGTATGTTAATTGTGTTTTGTTGTGGTGGGGTGGGGAGGGGGCGATTTGCTTAAAAAATAGATTACATGTCCATTCGAATTCCGCTGGTTAGGCGTTCATGAGCCCAGGAAAGTCTGTCCTTAATATACTATACTCCACTATACCTATACAATACTTTAATAAATCAAGTTCATGGAAACCAACATGTAAATTGTAGAAGTGATACACATTCTGGTAAAATGAGATATAGTATAATTATAGTATATTTTTATCAGTCTGTGTGAACGTGTTAAACCAAATGTAAAGCAGCAATTTCGGGGGGGGGGGGGAGATATACTCTCGCCCCTCCAGTTTTCATTGTGGGCGGGCGCTCGCCCTTCTGCCCTCCCGCTTCTGCCGCCTATGTATATATGTATGTATGTATGTATGCATGTATGTATGTATGTATGTACATATGTATGTATAGATATAAATACATATGTATATATATATTTATACCCATATCTTCATATATATACAAAACTATATTGTATATGATTACATATATATATCAATAGAAATGTGTATATATATATTATATTATATATAATATATATGTTATATATATATATAATTTTATATAATATATATATATTTACATTTCTATTGACATATATATGTATTTATAACAAATAGTTTTAATTTAGAAGTATGGGTATAGATATATATATATATATATTATTTTAATATATATATATATATACATATTTTTATTCTATACAATATATGTAATGCATACTTTACATAATGCATATATATATATATATAAATATATATATTATATATATATTATAAAATTTTATAACATATAATCATCTATCTATCTATTATCTATTATCTATCTTCTATCTATATATTTATATATTATAATATAATATATAATATATTATTATATTATACACACACATATATGTGGTATTTAAATTTTTTATATAAAAATTTTTTATATATATATATATATATATTATATATATTATAATATATTATATATATTTTTCCATATATATATATATATATATATATATATATATATATATTATATATATTTAATAGAGAGAGAGAGAGAGAGAGAGAGAGAACGAGAAAAGAGAGAGAGAAAGAGAAAGAACAAACACAACAAATATATATATTATATATATATATATATATTATATATATAAATATATATATAATATATAAAATACATATATACTATATATATATATATATATATAAATATATTTTTAAACGGTCTCAGAATTGGTACAATGGAAAAAACAGGGTAGTGATAGTTGTTTTGACGGTTGGATTTTTGTAATAAGAGTACAACAAGAAAAGGGGAACAACGAGACGATCCCTTAGGTTTAAAAGGCGGGGTCACGTGTAGGGCCAAAACCCGCCCTGAGGGCGTTTGCTGGACCGACCTTAACACGTCGGGCACTGGACACGAACTGAGTAAGCTGGTTTATCCTTGGGGCACAAGCAGTGAGTGTCCCAGCTGCAAGAAGTATAGGGAGCAGCTGGAAGAAGTATGGGGGGAGCGAGGTGAGGTCACGGTTCTGTCTGTTAATGACCCTCCATATAGATATATATAATATATATATATAATATATTTATATATATTATATATATATATAAATATATATATAAACGAAAAAGAAACACACAACACACATGATGTTATATATATATATTAATAAAATAAATATATGATTATATATATAATTATATTTTATATATATATATATATATATATATATATATATATTATTATAAAATATATGTATAAAATATATATATTAGATATATATATATATATATATATATATAATATATATATATATATAATGATGTTTTACTATAATATATATATATATAATAAAATATATGTATATATATGTAAATGTATGTATATAAATGATTTTTAATGATACCAAATTTTAATTATATATTTTATATATATATATTAATATATATTATATAATAATAATAAAATATAAAATATGTGGTATGTGTGTTTTTGATATAATATAATATATTATATAATATATATATATGTATATATAAAATATTTTTTTAATATGCAAATATATATATATATATATATATATATATAATATATATATTATAATTTGTGTGTGTGTGTGGTGTGTGGTGTGGTGGTGTGTGGTGTGTTGTGTGTGGGGGGTGTGTGTGTGTGGGGGGTTGTGTGTTGATGATAATAAAAAATTTTTAAAAACAATATGTATTCATACATATATATTATATATATTATTAATATTATATATTTATATATATTTATTTTATATATAATATATATATAATATAATAAAATATATATGATGTATGTCGTAATAATTATATGTATATTATATGTACATATATCTTATGCATTTATAAAATATTGAATATATATTTATATACAATTATATGTCGGTATATATAAAGTAATAAAAGCGGAAGAAGATGGTAGGAGGTTCGGGTAATGACCCTCAATATAATAATAATATATAATAGAATATATGAGATAATAATTATTATATTTATAGTATTTATAAATATTATATTATTTGGATATATATTATACATATAATACACATATAAAAATGAATATAAATATATATATATGTATATATAAATGTATTATATGATATATATATAATATATATAATTATAAAATATATATATATTATTATATATATATAAATTTATATATATATATATATTATATATGTGTGTGTGTGTGTGTGTGTGTGTGGGTGGGGGTGTGTGTGTGTGTTTATATATTTAATAAATATAATTATTATATATATATATTATATATATAATATATATAATACAATATTAAACACAACACACCACACAAAACACACACACACACACATACACACACAAACACACACAAAACACACACACACCACACACACACACACACACACAACATTTTTTAATAAATATAATATTTTTATATATATGTAGTATTATTAAATAATTATATAGATATAATATATATATATATATAATATATATATAGTTTAGATATATGGAAGGTATAATATAAAATTAAAATATATATATATATATAGATATATATAAATAAATATAGAATATATATATATAATATAAATATATTTACTTATACTATATAATACAATATATAAAATATACAAATAATGTATTTAGATATAATACCATATAATATATAATATATATATATATAATATATAATAAATATATAATATATATGTTTGTGTGTGTGTGTGTGTGTGTGTGTGTGTGGTGTGTTGTGTGTGTGTTGTGTGTGTGTGTATGTTTGTGTGGTGGTTGGTGTGTGTGTGTGTGTGGTGTGGTGTTTATATATATATATATATATAAATTTTAAAATTATACATATATATATAATATTATATTTTAATATTAAAATTTTAAAATATAATACTTTAACAATAAAATTATATATATATAATATAAATATATAATATATATATAATATAAACACACATACACAGGCAACCCCCACAAAACATTATATAAAAAACATATATATATATAAATAAATATATATAAATATAATATATTATTTTATTATAATGTATATAGAAAAATTATATTATATTATATATATATAAATATATTAATATAATGTAAGTATGGTGCTATTTATATAATATTTTATACATAGCAATATATGAGTATTTATTATATATAAAAACAACACACACACACTACACACACACACATACACACACACACACACACAACACAACACACCACACACACACATATATTTATATATGTAATATACACCCCACCACACAACAACACACACACAAACACCACCCCACACAAAATATATATATATATTAATAAATATAATTATATATATATATATTTTTTTTTTTTTTTTTTTTTTGCGGGTAGGTCATGTTTGAGCCGCCGTGGGTTTCACAGCATGAACTTGTGTTTTTCATGTTGTGATGCTTTGGGTGATTTACGTGGTAGGGTCCCCAGTTCCTTTCCACGGAGAGTGCCGGTGCTCCCTTTTTTAGGTAATCATTCCTCTATTTATCCGGGCTTGAGACCAGCACTGACTTGGGCTGGTTTGGCCACCCATGGCTAGGTAGGCAATCGAGGTGAAGTTCCTTCCCCAAGGGAACAACGCGCCGGCCCGGGGACTCGAACCCTCGAACTCCGTTTGCCGTCGTGCCCGTCTTGAATCCGTTGCTCTAAACCCCTCGGCCCCCGCTGCCTTGGAGATTGGCAATTTTAGCGGGGTGGTTTGCCGTTGCCTTCCGCCCGGTGTTTTATCACACACACACACACCCACACATATATATATAAAAATATATATATATATATATATAAATATATATTTAAAAATATATAATAATATATATACAATATATATAATATATATATTATATATATATAATTTTTAAAAATATTATTTATATAATATATAATATATATAAAAATATGTATAAAATTTTTATATGTGTCACGTATAAATATGTTTATATATATACATACAACAAGATATATATATTATATAATATATTATATATATTTTATATATATATATAATAAATATAGATAATATAATATATATATATATATATATATATATATAATTTATATATATATGGTTGTTGTGTGGTGTGTGTGTGTGGTGTGTTATATATATATATATATATATATATATATATATATATATATATATATATTATGTATATAACATATACAATTATAAATGGGGTGTGTATATATATATATATATATTTTATATATATATAAAATATATATATATATATAAAATAAAATATATAACATACACACACACAAAACACACCATGTAGTGTGTTGTGGGGTGTGTGTAGTTCATCACAACTTTGAAAACTACAATTAAGTATCATGCGTGACCACGGCGGCTCAAACATAAACTACCGTAAAAAAAAAAAAAAAAAAAAAAATATATATTATATATATTATAATATATATATATTACATATAATTATATTTATATATATATTATATATATATATATATATATAAAATATAATTTACACATACAAACACACCACAGATATCATCATCAATAACGTATGCTCATGTTTGAGCAGTGTGGACCTCCCACCATCATTCCCCAAATAAATCGATCCTGGCTTTTTTTCCAATTTTTCCCATCGACAACCCGCAAATATCTTTGATGGTTTCGCTCCGGTAATGTTTTGTTCTTTCCAGATGTTATTAAGAGCAACTGTGGCTTTTTTGGCAATGGTAATTCTTCTTTTTATCTCAGTGAATCATCATATGTATTAGTTAAAACAGCTCCAAGATAAGGAACTCTTTCACATTTTCCACAAACCATCCATTTAAATTTTAAATGTTCATCACTATTCATTGCCCGGGTTTTCTTTGAATCTTCATGATCTTAGTTTTTTGGCATAAAAAAGAAGCCCAACTTTATTAGTAGTTGTTGGTTCGTGATAATGTGGAATTAAACTATATCATCGGCGTTATCTTAGATTGATATTTGTATCCTCCAACTCTACGTTCCTTCAAAATTCCTGGGCATTCTCAAATTGTTTCAGAATATATATTAAAAAAAGGGCGCAGAGGAAGCAACCCTGTCGCAGTCCTTATTTTACTTCGAAACCCTTCGTTAAACCATAAGTGGTTCTTTTCATTTCTTTTATGTTTGGTCATACATGGCTTTATTAGTTGGAGATGTATTTTGGAAACTTCATATCGTTATTTATTCCCGAGGGGTATCGTGATCAACAGTTTCAAAGCTTTCAAGTAAACAATGAAACAAGGTATAGGTCTTTGATGTTCTCTGTTTTTTGCTATGTCAATTTCAGATTTAGAATCTGGTTTTGGTACCTTTTCCAGGGCGAAAACCTGCTTGTTCGTCTGCAATTTCTTCTCTTAACTTCAATTTCATTTTTCCCACACAGATATACAATATATTATAAAATATATATATATATATTTTATATATATAATATATATATATATATATATATATATAATATATTATATATATATATAGTATATATATATTTTATATATAGTCACGGAGTTGCTATGATTCTCACGAAAAAAAAAACTGCAAATGACTAATTGGGTACAGCCAATAAATGATCGCATTTTAAAAGTCAGAATACAAGCAAAACCTCATAACATTAGTTTTATACAATGCTAGCCCCAAAACCAACATTGCAAGTGATGAAGAAATGGAAAATTTTTAAAAACACTCGCCAAGAAACTTTGGGACACAATCCCTAACAGAGCTGTAAAAGTAATCATGGGAGACCTCAACGCCAAAGTAGGCAAAAATGATCTAAAAATGACACCTGTGGAAAATTCGGCCCTTTGGAGATATAAATGAAAGCGGTGAAGATTTTATTGAATTCTGTAGTACATATAATTAGTTATAGCCACTACATGTTCCAACACCACCCAAGACACTTGTACACGTGGTTTTCACCAGACAAACGAACACAAAAACCAAATTAACTACATTGCGCTGAACCAAAAAGGGAAAAGTTGCTTTAAAAAATGCCAAGACAAGACCTGGTGCCGCCCTGCGACAGTGACCACCAACTACTAACTATCGACTTTCAAATAACATCAAAAAGATGGAGCGTCCAACACCACCTCTAAAGCTCGACTACAAAACTCTTGAAACCCATTTACAGAATTACAGTGTCAAACAAATTTGAAGTATTCAATCAATGTGAAGATGATAAAACACCAAATGAGTTGTGGGAAGAAGGAAAAGAATTTGCTGAGCGCTGCTTAAAAAATAGAAAAAGACAAATTCCCCCTGGATATCTGAAAAAACACTAAGTGAAATTGAAACAGAAGATCCCTTTAAAATCAAAGGGTATCAATAATCCATTTGAAGAAGTAATTACAAAAACCAAAATACAGATTATTGGGGACGATAATAAGGAAAAATATCAAATGAACATTGCCAGAGAAATTAAACTGTTCTATCAATAAGACAACTAAAAAACTCTACCAAGGAGTCGAAAGATCACACGAAATTTAAAACCCTACAATGGACACTATCAAAACTGAAGAGGACTTGTTTATGTGATGGAAAAGAAGTCAAAGATAGAGGGAATCAATATGTTCCAACCTATACAAAAAGAAATAAAGATCTAACAACAACATTAATTAGACTCAATGACAACGAAGATGAAACCCCCGCCACTGCTAGACGAAGTTATAAAAGCCATAAAGAATAAAGAATAACAAGAGCCTGGGAATAGATGAAATAACAGCAGAACTAATCAAAAATGCTGGCGAAAGTGTTAAAAAAACTTCTTCTACAAACTTTGTACAAAAATATTTGGGAAAGAAAGAAGATGGCCAGAAGACTGGGTAAAATCAGTCTTTACTCCCATACCTAAAAAAGGTGGACGCACTCCAATGCAACAATAACAGGGCAATTGCATTAATAAAATCACAGCAGCAAAAAAATTTGAAAATTATTGCTGAAAGAATGAAGTTAAAGTTACGAGAAGAAATGCAGACGAACAAACAGGTTTTCGCCCTGGAAAAGGTACCAGAAACCAGATTCTAAATCTTAAATTTATCATAGAGAAAAACAGAGAACATCAGAAAGACCTATACCTGTGTTTCATCGATTATTGAAAGCTTTTGATACTGTTGATCACGATATCCTCTGGAATAACATGGGAAAGATATGAAGTTCCAAAACACATCATCCAACTAATAAAAGCCATGTATGACCAACATCAAGCAACTGTAAGAACCACTTATGGGTTAACAGAATGGTTCGAAGTCAAACAAGGACTGCGACAGGGTGGGATTCTATCTCCGCACCTTTTAATATATATTCTGAAACAATTATGAGAAGTGCCCTAGAGAATTTTGAAGGAACTGTAGATGTTTGGGGGATACAAAATATCAAATCTAAGATACGCGATGATATAGTTTTAATTGCCAGCAGTATCACTGAAAATACAACAACTACTAGATAAAGTTAGGCTTTTTTCTTAAGCCAAAAAAAACTAAGATCATGAAGGATTTAAAGATAAAACCCGGCAATGAATAGTGATGAACATGTTCAATTAATGGAGTGGTTGTGGAAAATGTGAAAGAGTTCACTTATCTTGGAGCTGTTTTAACTAATACATATGATGATTCACTGGAGATAAAAAAGAAGAATTACCATTGCCAAAAAACGCCACAGTTGCTCTTAATAAAAATCTGGAAAGAACAAAGCATACCTTTCGGGGCAAAGCTGAGGTTATGAAATCATTAGTTTTCCCAATTGCATCATATGGTTTGAGGTTTGGGTGCTGAAGAAGATAGAGAAGAAAAAGATCAATAGTTTTGAAATGTGGTGTTACAGACGAGTACTACATATTAATGGACAGAAAAAAAAGAATGATGAAGCGGAGAAAAATAAAATTTTAAGACGGCTGTTGGACATCTGAACAGAGGAAATTTAAATTTATTTGGGCATGTGATGAGAAGTAAAAGTATGAGAAAAACTTGCGACAGGATGGATAGAAAAAGAGGAGAGGCAACCGAAGAAAGACTGAGCGACACATCAAAGTATTTGGGCGTGTTGGCGCTGAAAACACCATTTTGCCAATAGTTGGGGGTGACTGATCCACTGCGGTTATTCGTTGCGGGAATCTGGTAATTAATACACGATTTAATATACACACAACATACAAAGAGCAAATAACGATGTGAATTAGATTGTAGAATAAAAAACCCTTCTACAAATATGGATAATACGCTTTGCGTTTAAAAACAGCTTAACGGTTGATTCCAGTGTTATGAGGTTTTGAGGGCACGAAGGTCCCCCTCGAACTGCCCTCACATTTAAAATACCAGGCTACAACGGCAAGTAACATTTCTTCATATATTATATAAGTTGGGTCGCGTCTCATTATTCCCAAATCGATATAGAAGAACCGCAAAACCCCCTTCCCACAATACTTTTTGAAGAGATCAGTTTACGACTGAACAGAGATGTTTTTAATCAGTGGTACTTGCCGGGGGGTTCGGCGGGTTGAAACAGAAGAATTAAAACCTACAGGCCCCCCGATCGCAGTGTTACAGAATACGGGGTATACAAAAAATGTGACATACCAACTGCTGATATGAAGTATATGAATACCCGTGGCTACAAAAATGTACATCAATAAAGAAAGAATAATATAACATATATACATTAAATAGAGAGAGAGATTACATAGTATATGCCATTTATATATAACTTTAAAATACAATTATATTTTATATATTAGATATATATATATTTTAAATATATAAATATATAATATTATATATATACTTCAAAAATAAAATAATATTATAATATTGATAAGTATATAAAATATATATATATATATATATAATATATATATATAATATATATATTATATATATAATTTATAAAAAATATATTTTGGAAATTATAAAATAATATACCAACATATTGTAGTAATATCTCTCACAAGGGGGAACGCCGACGGGGGGGAGGGGGCATCCACCCTTCGCTTCCAACCACGAGGCCTTCATGGCGAGTCTCCAAGGGCCCTCGGCCCATCTCTAATTTCCCCGCGAAGGTCCCGGGCCCATGCCATGACCTCCTGGTTTGTCCATGGGCCTCCTCCCCCTAGGATTGTTCACAAAGAGACACCTGATGGGCAGGTTCATCCACAGGGAAGCGAGCTAGGGGCCCATATAGCCTGATTTGGCGATCCCGGATATGAAGTAACAGGTCCCATGCCAGTCTCAATGGTGTAGCTGTCAGTTGGACACATGGTCCTCCCAAAACTGTACCCTATGATCCGGCATCAAGAGAGACTCCAAGGCACTAAATAGCATCCAGGTTTTGCATTTCCATAGTAGCAAAACTGGCTGTATTAGGGAATTGGGAGACATGTAGCTTGGTCCTTCTGCTTTGGGTCCCAAATCTCCAAATGGTACTGTTGATCGAGTTCATGGCTCCTGTTGCCAGACCAATCTGTCTGCTGACTTCTTGGTCTGACAGCCCAGAGATATGGACTATGCTACCAAGGTATGCAAAGCTCTCTGTGACTTCAACGTCCTCACCACAAGCATGGATCGACTGAACCCCCGTCGGCGTTAGCCCCTTGATGATGATGATGGTGATAATACAACATGAACACAGTACAAAAAAATGTAGAAATTATAAATAAAAATTACATTTTTGGTTAAAAAAAAAAAAAAAAAATGATAAGTAACCAATGTATGTACAGCTACACAGAAAACTATCGTTTGGAGGGGTGCCGAAAAATTTCATTAATGAACAGAACCTTAGGTTACAGAAGTGTTGGTATTTTGGGGTTCGAATTGGTCTCGTTCTGATTCATAATATATCGAATAGTTGTCCAGAATTCCTATGGATTAACTGTGACATGATGATCTTATTCCCAAAAGGATGGAATATGTTTTACGATGTGCAGACAAGCCACAGGCCTCCTAAGATACAAAAATTATCTACAACGAGAATTTTTTTTTTCTGAAGGCACCAACGCTGCGAGATATGTATGTATGGTGTCAGCAAAACACCAGATTGCTCGATATTTTGAATAAATATGTTTGTTTTAATAGAAATGAATGCTAAAACATTTTCATATATATATATTATATATATATATATAATATTAATATATATATATTATAATATATCCAAGGCAGTCTTATCATTAAACAGATTTGAGCCAGAGAATGTGATTGCGAGCATGAGTGGCCAAACCACTGCAGGGTTGTTTGGGTGGATGCACGTAATTGGTGTCGGGGAGGTGACTGATGTCGGCTCTAACTAATTTACTGGCAGCAGATATGTAGAAAATCCTTGAGTCCATCCATACCTGACATGTTGTCCAAGATGAACCTCCTGACACCTTGCTTCTGTCACATCAACCCCGATCGGATCTCAACCCAATTGAAAATGCATGGACAGCCATGTCAAAATACATGCATCAAGACCACACTCATAATTGTGTCGCAGTCATGAATAATGCCTTGCAAGCATAGGAACGTCCACAATGTGAGGAAGGCATGCAATGACATTTGTTGTCTTGATGCTTGAACTCTTGTTTTGGCAGCAGGGGGTGGGAACAGAAAATATTAAACTTAAATATATTACCAGTATCTTATTTTCCTTGTTTTGATCTTAATGAAATATGTCAATAGTCATTAGGTAAGATAATAACAATAATCTGTGTGAGTAGCACCTGTTTGGCAATACCTAAGACCTGTCTTCTCTCGTATTATGACAATTGACCCAGCATTGAATACATGTATAAGAGAGCTAATTGAATATTGACAATGTATTATACCATATAAATTACCTGCATTTTTTTAGGCTCTTAATTCCTGATTTACCAAAAGTAGTTGGAAAATCAAGGGTACCAACGGTTCCCTAGCATTAACAACTATATTTCAAAAAGTAGCATAATTTTCTAATGATAGTTTTCTGTGTAGCTGTACATATATGTATATATATGTATATATGTGTGTATATATATATATATATATATATATATATATATATATATATATATATATATATATATATATTCATATATCCAAGCCCTACAGGATGTAGGTCTCTCCCAATCTTTTCCAATTTTGTCTGTCTTGCAGTTTTTGTTCCCAGCCTTGGCCCACAAATTTCGTTATTTTGTCATGCCATCTTGCCATTGGTCTGGCCCTTGGGCTCTCTGTGTTATCTATGGCCCAGTCTGTTATTTTCTTTGTCCATCTGTCGTCCCTTCTCAGACATATATGACCTGCTCATTGCCATTTTTTTTCTTTTTGATGCTCCTAAGTATATCTTCCACTTTTGTCTGTTCCCTGATCCCTCATCCGATCTCTTAGGCTAATTCCCAGCATCAACCTCTCCATTCTTCTCCAGTAATTTGGTGTAGTCCATGTTTCTGATCCATAGATCATAACTGGGAGGACGCATTGGTTAAAGACTATTCTTTTTAAACATAATGGTAAGGAGCCTCTTAGTATGCTACTGTGTCTACTGACACAGTCTGCTTAGACTGATGCATCACTTAATTTCCTCTTCCCTAGATGTGTTTGTCTACATGAGTTGCTTTACTTGTCCACTACCCCTAGTGCTTTGTCTTGTACATGTATCTGTTTGAACTGAACTCTGTTGTTGAACATGATCTTTTTGGTTGCCCTAGATATATATACTTGTCCACTACCTCTAGTGCTTTGCCCTATACATGTATCTGTTCGAATTGAACTCAGAAGAAGTCCAACTTCCAGACTTTCTCTATTCAGATTGTTTATTAGTTGATGCATTTCATTTGCAGATTCACTGAAGAGAACAATATCATCTGCAAATCTTAGATTGTTTAGGTATTTGTCTCCTATTTTGATGCTCTTTCTGTTCCATTTTAGCTTCTGGAATATTTCCTCAAGACAAGCTGTAAACAGTTTTGGTGATATGGTATTGCCTTGTGTAACACCTTTTTTAATTGGTATTTTATCGGTTTCCATGTGAAACTTGATGGTTGCTGTCCCATTTTCGTATATATATCTTCCAATATTTTACAATATATCTCCTCTACTCCCTGTCTTTGAATAACTTCTAGTCCTGCTTGTATTTGTATAGAGTCAAATGCCTTTTCATTGTCGATGGATGCGATACACAGGTGTTTCCTATATTTGTTTATTTTTTCTCTTATTTGGGTGAGCGTGGAAGCTATTTTCTAGGCTGGTTTGAATCCAGACTGTCAGAAATGCGATTTGTGATGACTTTTGTGAACAGTTTGCAAGTAAATGAAAGGATGCTTATGGGTTGGTAGTTTTTTAGTCTTTTCTGTCCCCTTTTTTATGTATCAAAATAATTGTTGCATTTTTCCCAGGCTTTTGTTAAAAAGATTGGCTAGTTTGACTGTTGACTGCAATCTCATCTGCATCTATAATAAGGTCTAAACTAATTCTGTCTTCACCTTTAAGCAATCTTTTTATTTCCTCTGTTATGTTAGGTACGTCTCTAGTTACCATGTTCGCTTCTATCTGTGGCTGTTCATTAGAGTTGTAATGAACAAACTTCCACTTCTCTTATGATTTCATTTTTATTATGTGTCACTTCTCCAACTGGTTCATATATTGCATACATTTGATTTCTCCCTATTCTGAGTCTCTTTTTAGCTGTTTTCGTGCTGGTACTGTTTCATTTATTATTTGAGTATTGAATTTCTATACATCTTCTCTCTTCTTTTTATTCTTTATTATTACATACTTTCATGACCCTACGTTTTTGCATAAGCTGTTTAGTTTCTACCGAGAGCTTGCTGAAGCTTTGCTTGACGTTCTTACCGCCTATTTCAAGTTCAGCTTCCATTATTATGTCATTGAATTGTTTGTTGATTTGGTCAATCTAGAGATCTTCGTTGCTGAGAAGTGAATATCTCTTTTGATGTTAATGCTACATTCTGTCGCTCTGGTCTTCATGTTAGCTGAATTTGGCTGCAGTTTCGTATGAGTTTACCCATTCTATGGTAGCTACCAACAATTTACTTTATTAATAAATTCCACATTTTTTACTATATACTACCTATTTGAAATTATGAAGTCAATTTTGTTTTTGATGCCTTCCATGTCCACTTCTCAATTAGTCTTTTTTCGAAGAATCTATTCATGATATTGACTGAGCCTCCACAAAATTGACTAGCATTTGTCCCCACCTACTCCTAGTGTCTATTCCGTGATTGCCTGCTACGGTTTCTCCTTCTTTTTTACCCATTTTGGCATTAAAATCTCCCATAATTATTGTGAAATGGGTTTTTACTCTCTCGCTGGCTAAATGAACACCTTCACAAAAGCTTTCTCTTTCATCACCGTGGCTGCAGGTTGGAGAATAGACTTGAACAATCTTTAAGTTGTATCTATTGTTTAATTATATTGTTACTCTTTCGCTTATACTATAGAAAATCCACGATATTCTCTTTTAGAATTCCACGATATTCTTTTCCTGCTTGCTACCCTGGGGTTTACCTCTCCAATAGAGCATGTGTCCATCATTTAGAATTTTCTGTTCTTCGCCTAGTCTTCTAACTTCACAGGGTCCTACAACATCCCATTTAATGAAAGAGAGTTCCTCAAATAATGCTAGTAAGTTGGATTCAGTTCTCATAGTCCTTATATTGCATATATTATCTTTAACTAGAGATTTTAGCACCCCATGCTCTGGAGCGATTCTGATTACCGCCGTAACCAGGGGCTCCTTCGCCTCCGGGGAATGAGGGCCGTTGCTCTGTTTGTGTACTCATGTTTTTCATTGAGAGGTAGACATCCGAGTTACCCCCCAACTACTAGCTTAGGTGTATCTTGGTGTGAGGGGGAGTATTTTAACCGAGATGTCACTGATAACCCCTCTAGTAGGAGTTGACCCTGTCTAGTGTGGACTTATGAGCAACAACGCATGGGCCTGCTCACTACACCAGCGTATACTCCCGTGAGCATGGGCTTGAGTATCAGAAGTGCATATATGTGTGATTATATTTTATACACTAATTTCATTTTTGCATATGTAGACCTAGCGTAGACATGGCTGTTCACCTGCAAATGCCTTAAGTACTACGCATATCTTCATTTTTGTGCACATACAAGCATACACCTTTGCATATGCTCCTATGCATATGATATACATACATTCTCCTACATTATACACTACACACATGCACATGCATACTCATATATAGACATATGCACGCATCACATGCGCATACGTATGTGTATATGCACTGTGAGGTTTTCACCCCCCCCCCCGACCATAACCTATCCCCCCCCCCTTTCCTTGCCCCGATCCTTCTATCCCTCTCGTACCCTTATTCGCACCCTCTTCCTTGCCCTCTCTTTTTCCCTTCTCTCTACTTCCACTGTAGTTTCTCCCTCTTCTACTCGTTTTCCTCGCTTGTTCTACCTTTTATGTCTATCCATATACTATCCTGCCTCTATCCTATCCCTATCCTACCCTGTATCCTGCCGCATTTTCCCTCGTACCCCTCTTATTCGCACCCTCTTCGTGTTCCTTCTTCCTTCTACTTCTGCGCTGATTTCCCTCTTTTCCATTCCTTTTTTCCGTTTGCCCTACCTTCTGCCATTAATCCTATCCTCTCCTGCTCCCGTCCTACCCCTATCCTACCCAGCATCCTATTGTAATCCACAGGGCGAGTCGAGCACAGCCGCACCACTTCCCTTTGCCAGTTTCATTTTTCCCATTATTTTTATCTGTTTTATGCTGGCTTTATTTACATGTATTTTACGTTTATTTTAAAACTTTTATTGATCCTTTCGTTATTCATATTCTTTTTACGATGCTTCACATGATGTGCGGATAAAGGGGACATCCACATCTGCTGCGAATATCTCTTTTTTTATCTCTTGTATTTTAAGTTCAGTTTTATTTTTCAATGGTCTGTTTTTACTTGTTCATCCTTTTAATTTTTCTTTTACAGTGAGGAAAGTAACTTATTTATGATTTTTATTAGTGAATGCAGCAGACTGTTTCTACGTTTTTTTATGACAATTGTGATTTTCTTATGCTTCTGCTGATTGTTTTAATGATTTTATTTATATTTTATCTTTTGTATGTTTTCTCTGATTATAATATTTCCTTTTTATTATATTACATTTTTTGTGCTACGCTTCCGTCCGCGGAAGTTAATGTAAACCCCTGGTTTTTGTTTAATAAATGAAGTGGATACTGTGACTGTGTTGTGACTACCCTTTGGATTTACCTTTACCTGGATTTACACCGTGGATGCTGAAACAAGGTTGTACTGCCCCTTTTTACTTGCCTAGGTGTATCTATGCTGGGCGTGTTTTATTATTTTACATAACCTTTTATTGTGAACCATGTGTGCTTGTCTTTTACTTTTTATTTATTCTGAATTTTACTTACTTTTATCTTGTGCTTTTATCGTTTCTTTATTCATGCTTTACTCTTTTACTTTAGCTTTTGCTTTTTTTTTTACTTTTTACTGTCTTTAAGCCCTTCTGGCACACTGTTTTTTCTTAAGCCCTTCTGGCGTATTTTTATTAGTTCTTAAGCCCTTCTGGCACTTTTTTACGTAATAGCTTGTTTTACTTTGGTGCCTTCTGCACGGTTCTTTTGTTCATTTTAGGAATTTGTATTTTATTTACCATGTATTATCTTCATATTAGTCACGTTCCTGATAGGCCTGCACCTCCGGGGATAGTTGGCTTGTGAGGGCGTGTGGGTTCAGAGCCTTCAGCTTGGTCCCCTCACCCCCTTTTCGTTCCTCGAAAAGGGGGTGAGGCCCCTAAGCCTGAAATCTCCCGCCTCACGGGTGGCCTCATTTGGGTTCCTCTGTCACATAACCTTACAACACCCACATATATGAGAACACACGCATCCGCACATATCTTGTATACGTAGTTATCACTGTACATTCACACATATATGGCCATACATATGCTTATAGACACATGTATGCGCACATACGTTTATGCATTCACATCCACCCACATATATAGTATACCCCTATACATGCACATAAACATACACATACATATATGCATACACATACATACATATACTCATACATATACACACACACACATACCCATATATATGTGGTATGTATATACACATGCCCACACACACTATACATATACATATATGCATATACACACTTTACACCTACCCATTTTAATATATGACTGCACATACATATATATAATACAAACTTATGAATATATACACACATACGCACATAGACATACATATCTACATATATATAAACTCCTGTATACTTTCATGATCAAGCACACATACATCGTTTCTCTTCACTTAACTATAATATACATATAGCTGTACATACCACAAACATAACTGTGTACACATACCCTGCATACACATCCCCGCATGCGTGCATACGTGCCGGTAATAAGTTTAGACGCGCATGCGTATGCTTCTCTAGCATGAACTGTAATGAGGCCGATAAGCGGTCGTGTGCAGACTGAGATATTTTTGGCAAGATGCAGAGATTTTGGGGCAGCGGCGCAGGTGTAGCAGACTCCGTGAACAGTAGCAGCGGTTACGATTATGGAGAGAACGGTACAACTGACTGCAGAGATTCTGTCTGGTCAGGAGGTTGAGGGCTGCCTGTCTGTTGCTCGCAGGCGACCCTCTTTTATACAGGTCTACATGGGAAATTACTAAAAGTTTGCAAAAGAACGAGAATGTGTTCGTGTAAGCAAAGCGATGTCACAAGGGGGAAATGCCTGTGGACATTACACTCGTTGTTGTGCCCTATTAGAGGGTTTGGCATGTATGAAATGGGATATGTATTTAAAGTAATAGCTTATATATATGGCATGTACTAGTGGTGTAGACCTTACACACACATACACACAAACATGCATACACTGCGCATTTCTGTGCATATGCGCTCATAATCGTGCACAGACATTTGAACAGTGTCTCCCTTTGAAACACAAAATACACACTCCATTTGAATGAGCCCATGCATTATAATGTGCATAAATTAGCCGAAAGTGATTTTATATCTGCAGTTTTTCGGAGAGTTGTCGCATTTCTTATCGGTTGCTAAGCCTACCGGGCGTGGCGCCCTCGGCCGACTGCGACCACGGGTCGTGGGGTCAGCGTCTGGCAACTCGATTGAGGTGCCATCACTTGAATTACGCTTCTTTAATGCATAGTTTATCTGGCGGATCTTCTGTCGAGTGGCTGATAATAATGATACTCGGCGTATGGGAACGGTAATGATTGTCATTTTCTAATGATTTCGTTATTGGTATTCTTTTCTGGTGAGGGAGTGATTCTCTTTTTTACCGAGACCTCTCTTATTCATTGCCAGATACTCCCTTTAGCATATATATATATATATATATATATATATATATATATATATATATA
>NC_051403.1:35314569-35322251 GCF_015228065.2 Penaeus monodon
TAAATGCATCAAGACTTCAAGAGCCGCCACTAGGTTTTCCAGGGACTCCGATAGAATAGTAACATCGTCAGCAAAGTCAAGGTCAGTAACCTTTATATTCCGCAGAGTTGCTCCACAGTGACTTTGGACAGTCGTTCTACCCAGTAATCAGTCCATGCAAGTGTTGAAAAGTGTTGGCGCAAGAACAGAGCCTTGCCTTCCTCCTGAACCAACAGGGAAGAAGCTCGACATGCCCCCTCGACAGTTTATAGAAGTTTCAGTACCAGTATACAGGCTTGCAAATAATCCAATAATCCTTGTTGGAATTCCTCTTAGGCTCAGGATCTCCCAAAGTACCTCGTGATGCATTGTATCAAACGCCTTTTGAGGTCGATGCAAACTGTAAGCAGCCCACGAAATCACGTCGACGCTCTACAATGACTCGAAGCACCAGGATACAGTTTATTGTGGACTTACCAGGAGAGAATCCAGATTGCTCCTGCCTCTGGTGCCTCAGCAGGTGGTCTGAAACGAGCGAGAACCTTGCCCATTATACTGAGCAGTGTGATGCCTCAGTGATTGCTGTAATCCCATCAATCTCCTTTACTCTTTCAGGAGGGATCCCAATCCCTCGCAGGCCCCGGGGAAAGGGTTTTACCGTCCCCCATATGGAAAACGGGAAAAGTTTTTCAAGCCCCTTAAAAAGGTTTCCCCCAACCCTTTTAAAACACTTTTTTGGGATCCGCAATCCCCTGTGCTTTACCACAATTCAGTTTTGGAGATTCCCCCCCAGGATTTAAAGGGTCGGGAGGGGGGGACCCTTTGCTGTTTGGGGGATTTTGGCCCGGGAAGTAATTTTTTGGGTGGATCAACCTTTGTTATTATAGATTTTATTAATATATATATATATATATATATATTATATAAAATTAATATATATTATAGTAATAAATAGAAAATTTATATTTTTTATATATATATTATATATTATAATATATATATGGCATTATATACATATACAACCACATATATTTTCAAATATTTTTTTCTTTTTTAATGTTTTTTTTAAAAAAACCTGGTGTTATATATATATATTTTATATATAAAATATTATAAAATTTTTTTATTTTTATAAAATTAAAAAAAGATATAAAATTTTAATATATATTTTATATTTTTTAATTATAATATCTTTGAAAAATTAAAAAATTTTAATTTTATATTTTTTAAATTATAAATATATTATTTTAAATTTTTAATTTTTTTATTTTTTTATAATATTATTTTTTAAATTTATTTAAAAAATTTTTTTTTCCCCTTAAATTTTTTCCCCCCCTTTTTTAAAAATATAAAAAAAACCCCCTAAAAATAATAATTTAATTTTAATCAAAATACCCCTTAGATATATAATAAATTTTTTCAAAAAACATTTTAAAAAAAAAAACAAATCAAACCCAAAATTAGGGTTAAAAAAGCCAAATGAAAAACTTTAAAATTTAAAAAAAAGTTTTTCAGGGAAAAAAATTGGAATGGGGTTTAGGGGAAAGGGCCCAAGAATCCCGCCCCCCCCCCCCAAAAAATTTCCAAAAGGGGGGAAGGGGAAAGGTGCGGTGTTCCTTGGGGGTTTTAAAAACATTTTTTAAAAAAATTTAAAAATACCGGGGGGGGGCCCAGATTAAAACTTGGGGGTGGGTTTGGGACCCCAGGGGGGCTAGGGGGGGCCCAATCAAAAGGTTGAATTTTTCGCTTGCCAAAAGGGGAACCCCAACCCCGCGCCGGCCGGTTTTTTAAAAAAAACTTCGAAACCCTTTTTTCGAAACTAAAAAAAGAATTGGGGGTTTTTGGGGGTTTGGACCAATTTTTCCCTTTGGGAAAATTTTCCCCTTTTCAAAACCCCCGGATGGGGTTTTTTAAAAAAAAAAATTTTTAAAAAATTTATTTTTTTTTTCAAAAATTTAATAATATTTTTGTAAATTTTTTAAAATTTTTTTAAAGAATCCCAATTTTGTAAATTTAAATTGGGTAGGGTTTTTTATATATTTTTTATATTTTTAAGGGGGTATACTGGGTGGGCCACCAAAAAGGGGGGGTTTCAATTTGGAAAGCCCTTAAAGGGAGGAGGAAAAAGGGTAAGGGGGTTTTTCCCTGGGTTTCCGTTACAGAACTCGAAAAATTTTAAAACAAATTTATTTGTTGGGGGAGTTTAAAAAGCGAAAAACTCAAGAAGGGCCCAGGGGTAAAGGGGGAAAAAGGGGGCAATTTTAAAATTTTTTCCAGGGGGAAAGATCCTTGGGAAAAGGGGGCCTGGGAACCCCTTGCCCGCGTTTGGGAAAAAGGGCAATCATCAAAATAACAGGGTTGGGGGGGGGTTCGTGAATTTTTTTGGGAAGATTTTGGAAATTTGGGAAACCGGGGTTTTTCCAACAGTTATTTGGGAGGGGCCTTTAAGGGGGAATTTTTAAATGGGACCCAATCAAAACCCCCTCCCAAAACGGGGTTTTGGGGGTTTAAAGTTAAGGGGGGAAATTCTTTGCAAAGGATTAGGAATTTTTTTAAAGGCTGGGGGCTTTGGAAAAGGGGAAAAGGTTTTTGGAATAATTTGACTCCCAAATTGGAAGGATAATTCTGGGGTTTTTTGGGGGGTTTGGCCCCCTTTTGGGGGGGAAAAAAGGGGAAAAACCGGGGGCCCCGAGTTCCCAGGAAATTAAATTTTTTCGTTAAAAAAGTTTTTGGAAAAGTTTTTTTTTTTCCTTGAAAAATTGGGGGAAACCAAAGTTTTTTTTTTTGGGCGGTCACTAGACAAATAATATTTTTAAAGACTTTTTTGGGGGGGAAACCCCCCAAATTTATTGGGGTTTGGTAGGGCTTTGTTTTTTTAAAGGACATGCCCTAAGAAGGCTTTTTTACCGGGTTAATTGGGAAAAATTTCCAAAAGGGGATCTTTTGGTTGAAGGGATTTTTAGGGGAAATTACACTTTTTTTTTGGCCCAATACCCCAAGTAATAATTATTTTAAAATTGGAAAATTTTTGAAAATTAATTTAAAATTAAGGGGCTTTCCTTAACCAGCCGGGAGCCTTAATTTTTTGGTTCCGGAAGTTTTTGGAAAAATTTGAAGATTTTTTTCTTTTACCACCCCCAAACACAAAACCCACCACAAAAAAAACATTTTATAATACCTTATATAAAATTAATAAATTTAAAATTATCTTTAAAATTTTTTTTTGGTTTTGTTTTTTTTTTTCTTGTTTGGGGGGTTAATTTTGTCCGGAGGAAAAAAAATAAATTATCTTTAAATAAATTTATAAAGAAAATTGGGAATTTTGGGATAAATATAATTTTATATTTTAAAATTAAAATTTTTCCCTTGTGGGGGTTGGTTTTGGGGGTAAAAAGTTTTTTGTGGGTTGGTGGGGTTTGTTGGGGGGTTTTATTATTTTTAAGGGTTATATTGGATATAAAAAAAAAACAAACCCCTTAAAATTTTGTTTTTGTTTGGTGTTTTGTGTGTTTTTTCCCCAAAAAAATTGTTTGTGTTGGGGTTTTCCCTTGTTTTTGGGAGGGTGGGTTGAAATGTTTGTGGGTTTTAAAATTTTTTTTTGGGTGTTGGGGCCTTTGGGGTTTGAAAAGGGTTAAAAGTTAAAAAATATTTTATTTATTTTAGAATTTTTGTATAAAAAATTTGAAATATATTAAAAACTTAAAATTTTGGAAAATTTTTTGGGGAAAAAGGATTATGTTAAATTTTTTTTTTCCTAAATATGGTTATAATATAAAATTTTTATTTTCATCCTCCCACCAAAAAGGTTTTGGGATTATTTTTTATTTTGACATTATAATAAATTTTAAAATTTGAATAATTTAAATATATTTTTAGGGATTTTTAACCTACACCCCCAAAATTTTTGATGGTTATTAAGGTTAAATTTTAAAAGGGGGTTCCCCCTTTATTGGAAATACAACCAAAACCAGACGAAACGAAATTTTTCCCAACAAAAACCCCCACCACAAAAACCAAACACAACAAAGTTTTAAGTCGTATATATAATATATTTTAATATATATAAATAGTTTATAAAATTTAATATAAAATAATATTTTAAATAATTTTATATATATATATATATATATATATAAAATATATATAAAATATAAAATATTTTTTTTTTTTTTTTTTTTTGGTTTTTAATTTATTTTTTAGATATTTTATATAGATATAATTTTTAATATTTTTTTTTTTTTTTTTGGGGTTGTGGTGTGGTTTTTAAAATTAAAATATATATATATATAATATATATAATTTTTTGGGGGGGTTGGGGGGGGGTTTTTGGGTTTGGTGTGTGGTGTGTGTGGTGTGGGTGGCTTGGGTTTTATTATTAAATAAATAAATATTATATTTTATATATTACTATATTATATTTATAAAATTTTATTATTTTAAATAAATATTTCTTTTTTGTAATTTTATCTATTTATAAAATTTATTTGGAAATATAATAAAACTATAATATTTTTTAAAAATAAAATTAAATTATATTATTATATATATATATATATATAATAATATATAAAAAAACAAAAAATTTTTAAAATATTTAATATAATATATATATATAGATATATATTTTAATATATTTTATATTATAAAAATATATTTTAAAAAAATTTTTACAATACACAAAAAATAATTTTTTATAAAACTTTTTAATATAAAAAGGTTTTTTCAAAAATTGTTATACACCCACCACCCACCCCACGCACGCACGCACGTAACACCCCACAAAACCCCCAAAACCACACACCCCAAAACACCCACACACAAAAACCACACACACCCCACCCACAAATTTTATTTTTATTTTATTTTATATATATCGATTAAAAAAATATTTTTTATATATATATTTTTAATTTATATTTATATTTTATTTAATAAAATATATTTTATATATTAAAATTATAAAATTATATATATATATTTTTATATAATATTTTTATATATATATAAATTTATATTTATATATATTTATATAATTTATATTTATATTAATATAATATATATTTTATATATATATATTATTTATAAAATATTTTTATTTGTGTTATTTTATAAAATTTATATTTTAAAAAAATTTATATAAAATATTTATAAAATATATATATATAATATAGATAGATAGTAGATAAGGATAGATATATGATAATAAATAAAATAATAATAATAATTTTTAATATATATAATAAATAAAAAAAATCTATAATTTACTATATATTATATATATAGTACTAATATATAACAAAAAAATAATATATATAAAAAAAAATAATAAAATAAAATTTATAATTATATATTTTATATAAAATTATATATATTTTATATTAATATATATATATATATTTTTATATATAAAATATATATATTATATGGGGTGTTGTGTGGGGGTGTGTGTGTGTGGGGTTTTTGTTTGTGTGTTTTTTTTTAAAATATATTATATTATATATATAATATAATATTTTATATATAAAATTATATAATTTTATTTTATACCCATATCTTATCTGTCTATATATCTCCCTAAAATTTGTACACAAAGATGAAAAGGAAACCCCCCAGCAACAGTACCCCATTCCTTTTTAAAATATTCGTTTGAAGAAAAATTTGAAAAATTTCGAAATATACGATGTATTTTTATTTTTTATTATGGTTTTTTTGTTTTTTCTATATAAAAACATTTATATAAAATATTATATATATTATTATATATATATTATATATATATATATTATATATTATAAATATATTTGTGGTGTGTTGTGTTTTGGGCATGTAAATGCTACGCATTTGCAAACAGTCACCCCCACCCAATGGCAATCAAAAGGCGTTTTTCGGCGGCCACAGCCCAAAAGCAAAGGGTCAAAATAAACCAAACGACGCAGTACGGGCCGAGGTGGGTTACTTCCCTGCCAGAAACAGACGGTGAAGGGCAGCGCGCAACGACTGAAAAGCAGGGGAAAAAAGAGATCCTGAAAATCACAGAAAAAAAAAAAAACCTATGGTGTTTGCTTTATTGCGGGAGTAAAAAACCCCAAAGTGCTGCTTCTTGCAATTTAAAAACCCCCAAAGGGTTTTTCTGCATTTTTGCAGAGTCAAAAACCCCAAATTGCTTCTTTTTACAGAGTCAAAAAACCATGGTACGCATTCTTGCAGGGGCAAAAACCCACTTTAAATGCATTCTTGAAGAGTAAAAAAAACCACGGTGCTGCATTTTTGGGCAGATGGGGGAAACCCACAGGTGCATTTTTGGGTTAGTGTAAAAAAACCCATGGTGCTGCATTTTTGGCAGTGTCAAAAACCCAGGGACTGCACCCTTTGCCAGAGCCCAAAAACCCCCGGTGTTTGCATTATTTCCCAGGAAAAAAACCCACAGTGCTCCCTTTCTTACAGATTTTAAAAAAACCCACGGTATTTGTTTTCTTGCAGAGTCAAAAACCCAGGGCGTTGTGTTTTTTTTACAAAACCCAAAAGCTTTTTGTAGTTAAAAAACCCACGGTGCGGGATTATTGCAGAGTCAAAAACCCACATTTGCCCCCTTTCATCCCGAGTAAAACCCCCCAAACGGTGTTGTGTTTATTACAGACCCAAAAACCTACGGTTTTGTGTTTTTTTCCCAATTTAAAAACCGTGGGTTTGCTGTGTTATTACAGATTTCAAACCCCCCTTTGGCTGAAATTTTACAAGTCAAAAGCCCATTTTTGTTGGGGGTTTATTACAGAACAAAAAACCTACGGTGTTGTTTTTCTTAGGAGTAAAAAAACCCACAAAGTTTTTTAAAATTCCCAAAAAAAACCCCGGGGGTTTGTGCTTAGATTAAGAGAAAAAAAAACTTCAGTGTTTTTGAATCAGAAAGGAAACCCACAGAGCGGGTTTTGGGGTTAGAGGGTCAGGATTAGCTGGCGACACAAAAAAGGGAGGGGAGGGGGAAAAGGGAAACACAGCTGGACCCGGGTTTGGGAGCGACAAAATGTGTGATGAAATGTTTTTTTTTTTCATTCTCAGATCAAACCCTGAAATAGGTGTATCTAAACCCGGGTTATTCGGACGTCCCTCGCGCGGGAAAATTTTGTCTCGTCAAAACCCCTTTGCACCACGGAACCCTGTCTTATTCCCTGAAGTCCTGACGCTTTGGGGATCCCTGTTTTGGCGTTAATGCCCAGTAAGGAAAGGTGCCATAAAGTCCCCTTTGGGGAACCCGGTTTTGCAGAGGAAGTGCAGCTGACCCCTTATGCAAGGACTTCGAAAGGCTTTTTGGGCGATCCCCTAAATGTGCTCTTTTTAATGTTTAGTGGAGAAAATTTTACCATGTGTGGGACATAGTTTTTTGGGGGCATTTTTACCTGATGTTTTTTTTCTGTCTATTGACCCGACAGATATTATGTCAGATATATTTATTTGGGGTTTGTTTTTTTTTTTCACCGGCGGCCCAAATGTCCTGGGGGGGAGCCCAAATTTTTCGGGAATACAAGGTTTTGTATTCTCCCTTTGTGTTTGGGGACGTGGAGTTTTTCCCTTTTTCCGCACAATACGGGTAAGGGGGTTCAGTATCCCTTAAATCATTCCCGTTTTGGGAGATCTTTTTTTGGGGGGTTTTACCTCTGTCTTTTCGTGGGGGGACAATGAACCCTAAAAAGGGGGGGTCGTGGCGT
>NC_051403.1:35322351-35324851 GCF_015228065.2 Penaeus monodon
TATATATATATATTATATATATAATATATAATATATATATATATATATTTATATATAGATATATAGATAGATAATAATATATAATAGATGATAGATAGATATAGTGTATATTATAATATAAATAATATATATATAGATAATATATATATATAATATATATATGATATATATATAATAATATATTATATATATATATTTATATATATATATATATATATATATATATATATATATATATATATATATGTGTGTGTGTGTGTGTGTGTGTGTGTGTGTGTGTGTGTGTGTGTGTGTGTTGTTTGTTGATATGTATATATATATGTATATATATATGTATATATATATATATATATAATATATATATTATTTATTTATACGCACATATCTATATCTGTCTATATATCTACCTATATTTGTACACAAAGATGAAAAGGAAAACAGCAACAGTATCCATTTCGGTTTAATATTCGATTGAAGAGGAAGTGAAGATTTCGAAATATCACGATGTATCTTTATTTCTTATTATGGCTGTTTTGCTTTTCATATATATAAACATTTATATATATATATATATATATATATATATATATATATATTATATATATATATATATATATATATATATATATATTTGTGTGTGTGTGTGTGTGGCATGTGAATGCTACGCAGTGCTATCAGTCACCCCACACCCAATGGCAATCATAGGCGTTCTTCGGCGGCCACAGTCAAAACGCAAAGGGTGCTAATCACCAAGACGACGCAGTACGGAGCCGAGGGTGGGTTACTTCCCTGTCAGAAACAGACGGTGGAAGGGCAGCGCGCAACGACTGCAAGCACGGGACAAAGAGATCCTGCAAATCACAGGACAACAAAAACCTATGGTGCTGCATTATTGCAGAGTCAAAAACCCAAAGTGCTGCATTCTTGCAGAGTCAAAAACCAATGGTTCTGCATTCTTGCAGAGTCAAAAACCCACATTGCTTCATTCTTACAGAGTCAAAAACCCACGGTGCTGCATTATTGCAGAGTCAAAAACCCACGGTGCTGGATTATTGCAGAGTCAAAAACCCACAGTGCCGCTTTCATGCAGAGTCAAAAGCCCACGGTGTTGTGTTTATTACAGAACAAAAAACCTACGGTGTTGTGTTTCTTACGGAGTCAAAAACCCACAGAAGTGTTTATTACAGAAAAAAACACGGTGTTGTGCTTATGATTCAGAGTAAAAAAAACTACAGTGCTTTATTGAATGCAGCAGGAAACCCACAGAGCTGTGTTGGTTAGATGTCAGGATTAGCTGGCAGACACAATAAGGGATGGAGGCGGAAATGGACACAGCTGGAGCCAGGTTGAGCGACAAAATGTGTGATGAAATGTCGTCAGTCTCAGATCAAACCCTGCACTAGGTGTATCTGAACCGGTTATTCGTGACGTCCACTCGCGACTGGAAATTTTGTCTCGTCGGACGCCTGTTGGCACCACGGAATCCTGTCTTATTGCCTGAAGTCCTGACGCATGGTGATCCCTGCTTGGCGTTAATGCCCAGTAATGGAAGGTGCCATCAGTACCTTTGTGGAAGCGGTGCAGAGGACGTGCAGCTGACTCCTTATGCAAGGACCTTCGCAAGGCGTTTCTGCGATACCATAATGTGCTCATTTTATAGTGTAGTGGAGATAATTATCATGTGTAGGACATAGTCCTTTGGGGCATCTTTACCTGATGATTTTCTGTCTATTGATCCCGACAGATATATAGTGTCAGATATATTATACTGCAGGTTGTTTTGTTTTTCATCTCGGCGGCCCAATGTCCTGGGAGGAGTCCAATTTCTGTAGATACATAGGGTTGTATTCTCTCCTTGTGATTGGGGACGTGGAGTTTTTCCCTTGTCCGGCAGCAATGCAGTTAGGGATTTCAGTATCCCTTATCATTGCCGTTTTGGGAGATCTGTTTGGAGTTTTACCTCTGTCGTTCGTGTGGGACACATGAAGCCTAAGAAGGGGGTCTGTGGCGTAATGCCTGTGTTATCCTTTAAGTGAAATAGTGGAACAAGTAAAGGTAACCCAGGAAAGTCTGACACAGATGTTCACCATAATGAACAGCGCCCTCTTACTGCGATCCCAAGCGACGTCACAGAACCAGAAGCTTTGAACCCTGACTATGTCCTGAGAATGAATGCAGGAGATGGTATCCAGGTGCAGACAGAAGACAATACATCACTTGACAACATATATCACCGAGCCTGGATTCATGAACAAGCCCTAGGTTTTAGGGAAAAGATGGAAAGCTGAGTACCTGAACACATTGAGTATGAGGCAGAGACAGTTGAAGCCATCTCAAAATCTTCAGGAAGGAGACCTTGTCCTCATTCACCTTAGGAAGGATGATAGAGGCTATGGCTGGTGAAGATGGTCAAGTGAGAAAAGTCAAAGTTCAGATTAGTTCTGGATTCCTCATCAGACCCATCGTGAAGTTATGCCTCTTGGAAACATTATCCGAAACA
>NC_051403.1:35331727-35341727 GCF_015228065.2 Penaeus monodon
CTCTGAACCCACACGCCCTCACAAGCCAACTATCCCCGGAGGTGCAGGCCTACCAGGAACGTGACTAATATGAAGATAATACATGGTAAATAAAATACAAATTCCTAAAATGAACAAAAGAACCGTCAGAAGGCACCAAAGTAAAACAAGCTATTACGTAAAAAAGTGCCAGAAGGGCTTAAGAACTAAGAAAAATACGCCAGAAGGGCTTAAGAAAAAACAGTGTGCCAGAAGGGCTTAAAGACAGTAAAAAGTAAAAAAAAAAGCAAAAGCTAAAGTAAAAGAGTAAAGCATGAATAAAAGAAACGAGTAAAAGCACAAGATAAAAGTAAGTAAAATTCAGAATAAATAAAAAGTAAAAGACAAAGCACACATGGTTCACAGTAAAAGGTTATGTAAAATAATAAAACACGTCCAGCATAGATACACCTAGGCAAGTAAAAAGGGGCAGTACAACCTTGTTTCAGCATCCACGGTGTAAATCCAGGTAAAGGTAAATCCAAAGGGTAGTCACAACACAGTCACAGTATCCACTTCATTTATTAAACAAAAACCAGGGGTTTACATTAACTTCCGCGGACGGAAGCGTAGCACAAAAAATGTAATATAATAAAAAGGAAATATTATAATCAGAGAAAACATACAAAAGATAAAACTATAAATAAAATCATTAAAACAATCAGCAGAAGCGATAAGAAAATCACAATTGTCATAAAAAAAACGTAGAACAGTCTGCTGCGATTCACTAATAAAAATCATAAAATAAGTTACTTTCTCTCACTGTAAAAGAAAAATTAAAAGGATGAACAAGTAAAAACAAACCATTGAAAAATAAAACTGAACTTAAAATACAAGAGATAAAAAAAAGAGATATTCGCAGCAGATGTGGATGTCCCCTTTATCCGCACATCATGTGAAGCATCGTAAAAAGAATATGAATAACGAAAGGATCAATAAAAGTTTTAAAATAAACGTAAAATACATGTAAATAAAGCCAGCATAAAACAGATAAAAATAATGGGAAAAATGAAGCTGGCAAAGGGAAGTGGTGCGGCTGTGCTCGACTCGCCCTGTGGATTACAATAGGATGCTGGGTAGGATAGGGGTAGGACGGGAGCAGGAGAGGATAGGATTAATGGCAGAAGGTAGGGCAAACGGAAAAAAGGAATGGAAAAGAGGGAAATCAGCGCAGAAGTAGAAGGAAGAAGGAACACGAAGAGGGTGCGAATAAGAGGGGTACGAGGGAAAATGCGGCAGGATACAGGGTAGGATAGGGATAGGATAGAGGCAGGATAGTATATGGATAGACATAAAAGGTAGAACAAGCGAGGAAAACGAGTAGAAGAGGGAGAAACTACAGTGGAAGTAGAGAGAAGGGAAAAAGAGAGGGCAAAGAAGAGGGTGCGAATAAGGGTACGAGAGGGATAGAAAGGATCGGGGCAAGGAAAGGGGGGGGATAGGTGATGGTCGGGGGGGGGGGGGTGAAACCTCACAGTGCATATACACATACGTATGCGCATGTGATGCGTGCATATGCCCTATATATGAGTATGCTGTGCATGTGTGTATGTATAATGTAGGAGAATGTATGTTATATCATAGCATAGGAGCATTTTGCAAAGGTGTATGCTTGTATGTGCACAAAAATGAAATATGCGTAGTACTTAAGGCATTTGCAGGTGAACACCATGTCTGCGCTAGGTATACATATGCAAAAATGAAATTAGTGTATAAAAATATATCACACATATATGCACTTCTGATACTCAAGCCCATGCTCACGGGAGTATACGCTGGTGTATGACAGGCCCATGCGTTGTTGCTCATAAGTCCACACTAGAAGGGTCCCCCAACTAAGGGGTTATCATGACATCCCGGTTAAAATACTCCCCCTCACACCAAGATACACCTAAGCTAGTATTTTGGGGGGTAACTCGGATGTCCTACCTCTCAATGAAAAACATGAGTACACAAACAGAGCAACGGCCCTCATTCCCCGGAGGCGAAGGAGCCCCTTTGGTTACGGCGGTAATCAGAATCGCTCCAGAGCATGGGGTGCTAAAATCTCTATTTTTAAAGATAATATAGGGCAATAAAGGACTATGAGAACTGAACCCAACTTACTAGCATTATTTGAGGAACTCTCTTTCATTAAATGGGATGTTGTAGGCCCTGTGAAGTTAGAAGACTAGGCGAAGAACGGGAAAATTCTAAATATGCACATGCTCTATTGGAGAGGTAAACCCCAGGGTAGCAAGCAGGAAAAGAATATCGTGGAATTCTAAAAGAGAATATCGTGGATTTTCTATAGTATAAAGCGAAAGAGTAACAATATAATTAAACAATAGATACAACTTAAAGATTGTTCAAGTCTATTTTTCCAACCTGCAGCACGGTGATAAAAGAGAAAGCTTTTGTGAAGGTGTTCATTTAGCCAGCGAGAGAGTAAAACCCATTTCACAATAATTATGGGAGATTTTAATGCCAAATGGGTAAAAAAGGAAAAACCGTAGCAGGCAATCACGGAATAGACCCTAGGGGGTAGGTGGGGAAAAATGCTAGTAAATTTTTGTGGAGGCTCAGTCATATCATGAATAATTTCTTCGAAAAAAGACTAATTGAGAAGTGGACAGGAAGGCATCAAAAACAAAATTGACTTCAAAATTTCAAATAGGTAAGTATATAGTAAAAAATGTGGAATTAATTGTAAAAGTAAATTGTTGGTAGCTACCATAAAAATGGGAAAACTCATACGAACTGCAGCCAAATTCAGCTAACATGAAGACCAGAGCGACAGAATGTAGCATTAACATCAAAAGAGATATTCACTTCTCAGCAACGAAGATCTCTAGATTGACCAAAATCAACAAACCATTCAATGACATAATAATGGAAGCTGAACTTGAAATAAGGCGGTAAGAACGTCAAGCAACTTCAGCAAGCTCTCGGTAGAAACTAAACAGCTTATGCAAAAACGTAGGGTCATGAAAGTATGTAATAATAAAGAATAAAAAGAAGAGAGAAGATGTATAGAAATTCAATACTCAAATAATAAATGAAACATAACCAGCACGAAAACAGCTAAAAAGAGACTCAGAATAGGGAGAAATCAAATGTATGAAATATATGAACCATTGGGAAAAGTGACACATAATAAAAATGAAATCATAAGAAAGGGGAAGTTTGTTCATTACAACTCTAATGAACACCACAGATAGAAGCAAACATGGTAACTAGACGTACCTAACATAACAGAGGAAATAAAAGATTGCTTAAAGGTGAAGACAATTAGTTTAGACCTTATTATAGATGCAGATGAGATTGAAAGTCAACAGTCAAACTAGCCAATCTTTTTAACAAAAGCCTGGGAAAAATGCAACAATTATTTTGATACATAAAAAAGGGGACAGAAAAGACTAAAAAACTACCAACCCATAAGCATCCTTTCATTTACTTGCAAACTGTTCACAAAAGTCATCACAACTCGCATTTCTGACAGTCTGGATTCAAACCAGCCTAGAAAATAGCTTCCACGCTCACCCAAATAAGAGAAAAAATAAACAAATATAGGAAACACCTGTGTATCGCATCCATCGACATGAAAGGCATTTGACTCTATACAAATACAAGCAGGACTAGAAGTTATTCAAAGACAGGGAGTAGAGGAGATATATTGTAAAATATTGGAAGATATATATACGAAAATGGGACAGCAACCATCAAGTTTCACATGGAAACCGATAAAATACCAATTAAAAAAGGTGTTACACAAGGCAATACCATATCACCAAAACTGTTTACAGCTTGTCTTGAGGAAATATTCCAGAAGCTAAAATGGAACAGAAAGAGCATCAAAATGGAGACAATACTAAAAAATCTAAGATTTGCAGATGATATTTTTCTCTTCAGTGAATCTTTAAATGAAATGCATCTAATAAACAATCTGAATAGAGAAAGTCTGGAAGTTGGACTTCTTCTGATTTAAATTCGAACAGTTACATGTATGGGAAAAAGCACTAGAGGTAGTGGACAAGTATATATATCTAGGGCAACCAAAAAGATCATGTTCAACAACAGAGTTCAGTTCAAACAGATACATGTACAAGACAAAGCACTAGGGGTAGTGGACAAATAAAGCAACTCATGCAGACAAACACATCTAGGGAAGAGGAAATTAAGTGATGCATCAGTCTAAGCAGACTGTGTCAGTAGACACAGTAGCATACTAAGAGGCTCCTTACCATTATGTTTAAAAAGAATAGTCTTTAACCAATGCGTCCTCCCAGTTATGATCTATGGATCAGAAACATGGACTACAACCAAATTACTGGAGAAGAATGGAGAGGTTGATGCTGGGAATTAGCCTAAGAGATCGGATGAGGGATCAGGGAACAGACAAAAGTGGAAGATATACTTAGGAGCATCAAAAAGAAAAAAATGGCAATGAGCATGTCATATATGTCTGAGAAGGGACGACAGATGGACAAAGAAAATAACAGACTGGGCCATAGATAACATAGAGAGCCCAAGGGCCAGCCAATGGCAAGATGGCATGACAAAATAACGAAATTTGTGGGCCCAAGGCTGGGAAAAAAAACTGCAAGACCCGACAAAAATTTGGGAAAACATTGGGAGAGACCTACATCCTGTAGGGGTTGGATATGTGAATATATATATATATATATATATATATAATATATATATATTATATATAAATGTATATATGTATATTATTATATCTATATATATATTATAAATTTTATATATTATATATATATACATATATACATTAACATATATGAAAAGCTGACACAGAAAACTATCATTAGAAAATTATGCTACTTTTTGAAATATAGTTGTTAATGCTAGGGAAACCGTTGGTTACCCTTGATTTTCCAACTACTTTTGGTAAATCAGGGAATTAAGAGCCTAAAAAAATGCAGGTAATTTATATGGTATAATACATTGTCACTATTCAATTAGCTCTCTTATACATGTATTCAATGCTGGGTCAATTTTCAAAAATACGAGAGAAGACAGGTCTTAGGTATTGCCAAACAGGTGCTTACTCACACAGATTATTGTTATTATCTTACCTAATGACTATTGACATATTTCATTAAGATCAAAAACAAGGAAAATAAGATACTGGTAATATATTTATGTTTAATATTTTCTGTTCCCACCCCCTGCTGCCAAAACAGGAGTTCAAGCATCAATACAACAAATGTCATTGCATGCCTTCCTCACATTGTGGACGTTCCTATGCTTGCAAGGCATTATTCATGACTGCGACACAAAATTATGAGTGTGGTCTTGTTGCATGTATTTTGACATGGCTGTCCATGCATTTTCAATTGGGTTGAGATCCGGTCGGGGTTGATGTGACTGAAGCAAAGGTGTCAGGAGGTTCATCTTGGACAACATTCAGGTATGGAGGGACTCAAGGATTTCTACATATCTGCTGCCAGTAAATTAGTTAGAGCCGACATCAGTCACCTCCCCGACACCAATACGTGCACCACCCAAACAACCCTGCAGTGGTTTGGCCACTCATGCTCACAATCACATTCTCTGGCTCAAATCTGTTTAATGATAAAACTGCCCTTTGGGTATATTATATTTATATATAAAATAATATATATATATATATATATATATATATATATATATGAAAATGTTTTAGCATTCATTTCTATTAAAACAAACATATTTATTCAAAATATCGAGCAATCTGGTGTTTTGCTGACACCATACATACATATCTCGCAGCGTTGGTGCCTTCAGAAAAAAAAAATTCTCGTGTAGATAATTTTTGTATCTTAGGAGGCCTGTGGCTTGTCTGCACATCGTAAAACATATTCCATCCTTTTGGGAATAAAATCATCATGTCACAGTTAATCCATAGGAATTCTGGACAACTATTCGATATATTATGAATCAGAACGAACCAATTCGAACCCAAAATACCAAAACTTCTGTAACCTAAGGTTCTGTTCATTAATGAAAGTTTCGGCACCCCTCCAAACGATAGTTTTCTGTGTAGCTGTACATACATTGGTTAGCTTATCATATTTTTTTTTTTTTTTACATCACAAAAATGTATATTTATGATTTATAATTTCTACATATTTTTTGTACTGTGTTCATGTTGTATTATCACCATCATCATCATCAAGGGGCTAACGCCGACGGGGTGTTCAGTCGATCCATGCTTGTGGTGAGGGACGTTGAAGTCACAGAGAGCTTTCCCTACCTTGGTAGCATAGTCCATATCTCTGGACTGTCAGATCAAGAAGTCAGCAGACAGATTGGTCTGGTAACAGGAGCCATGAACTCGATCAACAGTACCATTTGGAGATTTTTGGTACCAATGCAGAAGACCAAGCTTTCCCGTCTTCAAGGCCTTGATACTGCCAGTTTTGCTCTATGGAAGCAAAACCTGGATGCTATTTAGTGCCTTGGAGTCTCATCTTGATGCCGGATCATAGGGTACAGTTGGCAGGACCATGTGTCCAACTGACAGCTACACCATGAGACTGGCATGGGACCTGTTACTTGCATAATCCGGGATCGCCAACTCAGGCTATATGGGCCCCTAGCTCGCTTCCCTGTGGATGAACCTGCCCATCAGGTGTCTCTTTGTGAGACAATCCTAGGTGGAGGAGGCCCATGGGACAAAACCAGGAGGTCATGGCATGGGAAGCTCGACGAGACCTGTCGCGAGGAATTAGAGATGGGCCGAGGGCCTGCTTGGAGACTCGCCATGAAGGATCCTCGTGGTTGGAAGCGAAAGGGTGGATGCGGCCATGCGCCCCCGTCGGCGTTAGCCCCTTGATGATGATGATATATACGTACATATATGTGTGTGTATATATATGTATATATATTTCCATATATATATATTATATATATATATATATATATATATATATATATAGATATATATATATTATATATATATATATATATATATATATATATATATATATATATAAGTATATATATATATATATGTATATATAAGTATATATATATAAATAGGCATATATCTATGTAGATCTCTCTCTCTATTTATATGTATATATGTATATATATAGTTCTTTCTTTATTGATGTACATATATGTTGTAGCCACTGGTATATCATATACTTCATATCAGCAGTTGGTATGTCACATATTTTGTATATCACGTATTCTGTAACACTGCGATCGTGGAGGCCTGTATGGTTTAAATTCTTCTGTGTTACAACCGCCGAGAAGGCCCCGGCAAGTACCACTGATTCAACACATGCTCTGTATCAGTCGTAAGAGCTGATCTCTCAAAAAGTAATTGTGCAAGGGGTTGTGCGGCTCTTCCTATGATCGATGTTGGGAGATAATGAGATCGCGACCTAACTAATATATAATATATGAAGTAGAATGTTACTTGCCGTTGTAGCCTGTGTATGTTTAAAGTGTGAGGGCAGTTCGAGGGGTCAAGACGCTCATAACAGTCTGGAATCAGACCGTTAAGCTGATATTTTAACGCAATGCGTATGTATCCAATATTTGTAGAAGGTTCTTTATTCTACAATCTAATTCACATCGTTATTTAGCATCTTTGTATGTTGTGTGTATATTACAATCGATGTATTAATTACCAGGATTCACCGCAACTGAATAAACCGCAGTGGTATCAGTCACCCCACAACTATTGGCAAAAATTGGTGTTCTTCAGCGGCCACACAACAGCCCGCAAATATCTTTGATGTTGTCGCTCAGTCTTTTCTTCGGTTTGCCTCTTCCTCTGTTTCCTATCACCATCCCTGTCGGCAAGTTTTTCTCAATACTTTTACTTCTCATCACATGACCAATAAACTTTAATTTCCTCCTGTTCAAGATGTCCAACAGCCGGTCTTTACAATTTATTTTTCTCAGCACTTCATCATTCGTTTTCTTTTCTGTCCAGTTAATATGTAGTACTCGTCTGTAACACCACATTTCAAAACTATTGATCTTTTTCTTCTCTATCTTCTTCAGCACCCAACACTCAGAACCATATGATGCAATTGGGAAAACTAATGAGTTCAATAACCTCAGCTTTGTCCGTAAGGTAATGCTTTGTTCTTTCCAGATGTTATTAAGAGCAACTGTGGCGTTTTTGGCAATGGTAATTCTTCTTTTTTATCTACAGTGAATCATCATATGTATTAGTTAAAACAGCTCCAAGATAAGTGACCTCTTTCACATTTTCCACAACCACTCCATTAATTGTAACATGTTCATCACTATTCATTGCCGGTTATCTTTGAATCTTCATGATCTTAGTTTTCTTGGCATTAAGAAAGAAGCCTAACTTTATCTAGTAGTTGTTGTAGTTCAGTGATACTGCTGGCAATTAAAACTATATCATCGGCGTATCTTAGATTTGATATTTTGTATCCTCCAACATCTACAGTTCCTTCAAAATTCTCTAGGGCACTTCTCATAATTGTTTCAGAATATATATTAAAAAGGTGCGGAGATAGAATGCAACCCTGTCGCAGTCCTTGTTTGACTTCGAACCATTCTGTTAACCCATAAGTGGTTCTTACAGTTGCTTGATGTTGGTCATACATGGCTTTTATTAGTTGGATGATGTGTTTTGGAAACTTCATATCATTCATGTTATTCCAGAGGATATCGTGATCAACAGTATCAAAAGCTTTCAAGTAATCGATGAAACACAGGTATAGGTCTTTCTGATGTTCTCTGTTTTTCTCTATGATCAATTTTAGATTTAGAATCTGGTTTCTGGTACCTTTTCCAGGGCGAAAACCTGCTTGTTCGTCTGCAATTTCTTCTCGTAACTTTAACTTCATTCTTTCAGCAATAATTTTCAAAATTTTTTTGCTGCTGTGACTTATTAATGCAATTGTCCTGTTATTGTTGCATTGGAGTGCGTCACCTTTTTTAGGTATGGGAGTAAAGACTGATTTTACCCAGTCTTCTGGCCATCTTCTTTCATTCCATATTTTTGTACAAAGTTTGTAGAAGAAGTATTTAACACTTTCGCCAGCATTCTTGATTAGTTCTGCTGTTATTTCATCTATTCCCAGGCTCTTGTTATTCTTTAATTCTTTTATGGCTTTTATAACTTCGTCTAGCAGTGGCGGTGGTTCATCTTCGTTGTCATTGAGTCTAATTAATGTTGTTGTTAGATCTTTATTCTTTTTGTATAGGTTGGAACAGTATTGATTCCATCTATCTTTGACTTCTTTTCCATCACATAAAACAAGTCCATCTTCAGTTTTGATAGTGTCCATTGTAGGTTTAAATTTTCGTGTGATTTTCGACTCCTTGGTAGAGTTTTTTAGTTGTCTTATTGATAGAACAGTTTTAATTTCTCTGGCAATGTTCATTTAGATATTTTTCCTTATATCGTCGCAATAATCTGTATTTTGGTTTTTGTAAATTACTTCTTCAACTGGATTATTGATACCCTTTGATTTTAGGCATCTTCTTGTTTCAATTTCACTTAGTGTTTTTTCAGATATCCAGGGGGAATTTGTCTTTTTCTATTTCTTAAGCAGCGCTCAGCAAGAGTTCTTTTCCTTCTTCCCACAACTCATTTGGTGTTTTATCATCTTCACATTGATTGAATACTTCAAATTTGTTTGACACTGTAATTCTGTAACTGTTATCAAGAGTTTTGTAGTCGAGCTTTAGAGGTGGTGTTGGACGCTCCATCTTTTTGAGTGTTATTTGAAAGTCGATAGTTAGTAGTTGGTGGTCACTGTCGCAGTCGGCACCAGGTCTTGTCTTGGCATTTTTTATGCAACTTTTCCATTTTTGGTTCAGCGCAATGTAGTTAATTTGGTTGTGTGTTCGTTTGTCTGGTGAAAACCACGTGTACAAGTGTCTTGGGTGGTGTTGGAACAATGTAGTGGCTATAACTAGATTATATGTACTACAGAATTCAATAAAATCTTCACCGCTTTCATTTATATCTCCAAGGCCGAATTTTCCACAGGTGTCA
>NC_051403.1:35344172-35361827 GCF_015228065.2 Penaeus monodon
AAGACAGAAAAATTGGAAAAGTTTGGGGAGAGCCTACATCCTAGGCTTGATATTGAAATATATATATATATATATATATATATATATATATATATATATATATATATATTTATATATGTATATATGTATATATATATATATATATATATATATATATATATATATACACACATATATACATATATATACATATATGTACAGCTACACAGAAAACTATCATTAGAAAATTATGCTACTTTTTGAAATATAGTTGTTAATGCTAGGGAACCGTTGGTACCCTTGATTTTCCAACTACTTTTGGTAAATCAGGAATTAAGAGCCTAAAAAAATGCAGGTAATTTATATGGTATAATACATTGTCAATATTCAATTAGCTCTCTTATACATGTATTCAATGCTGGGTCAATTGTCATAATACGAGAGAAGACAGGTCTTAGGTATTGCCAAACAGGTGCTACTCACACAGATTATTGTTATTATCTTACCTAATGACTATTGACATATTTCATTAAGATCAAAACAAGGAAAATAAGATACTGGTAATATATTTAAGTTTAATATTTTCTGTTCCCACCCCCTGCTGCCAAAACAAGAGTTCAAGCATCAAGACAACAAATGTCATTGCACGCCTTCCTCAAATTGTGGACGTTCCTATGCTTGCAAGGCATTATTCATGACTGCGACACAATTATGAGTGTGGTCTTGATGCATGTATTTTGACATGGCTGTCCATGCATTTTCAATTGGGTTGAGATCCGATCGGGGTTGATGTGACAGAAGCAAGGTGTCAGGAGGTTCATCTTGGACAACATGTCAGGTATGGATGGGACTCAAGGATTTCTACATATCTGCTGCCAGTAAATTAGTTAGAGCCGACATCAGTCACCTCCCCGACACCAATTACGTGCATCCACCCAAACAACCCTGCAGTGGTTTGGCCACTCATGCTCGCAATCACATTCTCTGGCTCAAATCTGTTTAATGATAAAACTGCCTTGGATATATTATATATATATATATATATATATATATATATATATATAATATATATATATATGAAAATGTTTTAGCATTCATTTCTATTAAAACAAACATATTTCTTCAAAATATCGAGCAATCTGGTGTTTTGTTGACACCATACATACATATCTCGCAGCGTTGGTGCCTTCAGAAAAAAAAAAATTCTCTTGTAGATAATTTTTGTATCTTAGGAGGCCTGTGGCTTGTCTGCACATAGTAAAACATATTCCATCCTTTTGGGAATAAGATCATCATGTCACAGTTAATCCATAGGAATTCTGGACAACTATTCGATATATTATGAATCAGAACGAGACCAATTCCAACCCCAAAATACCAACACTTCTGTAACCTAAGGTTCTGTTCATTAATGAAAGTTTCGGCACCCCTCCAAACGATAGTTTTCTGTGTAGCTGTACATACATTGGTTAGCTTATCATATTTTTTTTTTTTTTTTACATCACAAAAATGTATATTTATGATTTATAATTTCTACATATTTTTTGTACTGTGTTCATGTTGTATTATCACCATCATCATCATCAAGGGGCTAACGCCGACGGGGGTGTTCAGTCGATCCATGCTTGTGGTGAGGACGTTGAAGTCACAGAGAGCTTTACATACCTTGGTAGCATAGTCCATATCTCTGGACTGTCAGACCAAGAAGTCAGCAGACAGATTGGTCTGGCAACAGGAGCCATGAACTCGATCAACAGTACCATTTGGAGATGTTGGTACCAATGCAGAAGGACCAAGCTACCTGTCTTCAAGGCCTTGATACTGCCAGTTTTGCTCTATGGAAGCAAAACCTGGATGCTATTTAGTGCCTTGGAGTCTCATCTTGATGCCGGATCATAGGGTACAGTTGGCAGGACCACGTGTCCAACTGACAGCTACACCATGAGACTGGCATGGGACCTGTTACTTGCATAATCCGGGATCGCCAACTCAGGCTATATGGGCCCCTAGCTCGCTTCCCTGTGGATGAACCTGCCCATCAGGTGTCTCTTTGTGAGACAATCCTAGGTGGAGGAGGCCCATGGGACAAACCAGGAGGTCATGGCATGGGCAGCTCGACGAGACCTGTCGCGAGGAATTAGAGATGGGCCGAGGGCCTGCTTGGAGACTCGCCATGAAGGATCCTCGTGGTTGGAAGCGAAGGGTGGATGCGGCCATGCGCCCCCGTCGGCGTTAGCCCCTTGATGATGATGATATATACGTACATATATGTGTGTGTATATATATGTATATATATATTTCCATATATATATATTATATATATATATATATATATATATATATATATATATATATAAGTATATATATATATATATATATATATATATATATATATATATATATATATAAGTATATATATATATATATGTATATATAAGTATATATATATAAATAGGCATATATCTATGTAGATCTCTCTCTCTATTTATATGTATATATGTATATATATATTCTTTCTTTATTGATGTACATATATGTTGTAGCCACTGGTATATCATATACTTCATATCAGCAGTTGGTATGTCACATATTTTGTATATCACGTATTCTGTAACACTGCGATCGTGGAGGCCTGTATGGTTTAAATTCTTCTGTGTTACAACCGCCGAGAAGGCCCCGGCAAGTACCACTGATTCAACACATGCTCTGTATCAGTCGTAAGAGCTGATCTCTCAAAAAGTAATTGTGCAAGGGGTTGTGCGGTTCTTCCTATGATCGATGTTGGGAGATAATGAGATCGCGACCTAACTAATATATAATATATGAAGTAGAATGTTACTTGCCGTTGTAGCCTGTGTATGTTTAAAGTGTGAGGGCAGTTCGAGGGGTACCTTCGTGCCGTCAAGACGCTCATAACAGTCTGGAATCAGACCGTTAAGCTGATATTTTAACGCAATGCGTATGTATCCAATATTTGTAGAAGGTTCTTTATTCTACAATCTAATTCACATCGTTATTTAGCATCTTTGTATGTTGTGTGTATATTACAATCGATGTATTAATTACCAGGATTCACCGCAACTGAATAAACCGCAGTGGTATCAGTCACCCCACAACTATTGGCAAAAATTGGTGTTCTTCAGCGGCCACACAACAGCCCGCAATATCTTTGATGTTGTCGCTCAGTCTTTTCTTCGGTTTGCCTCTTCCTCTGTTTCCTATCACCACCCCTTTCGGAAATTTTTTCTCAATACTTTTACTTCTCATCACATGCCCCAAAAAAACCTTTAATTTCCTCCTTTTCCCAAGTGCCCAAAACAGCCCCCCTTTAAAAAATTTATTTTTCCCCAAGCACTTATCATTCGTTTTTTTTTCTGCCCCGTTAAAAATGTGGGTACTCGCCCTGTAAAAACCACTTTTTCAAAACTTTTTGATTTTTTTCTTCTCTATCTTCTTCAGCACCCCAACACCAGCCCCTATGATAAATTTGGGGAAAAACCTAATGATTTCAAAAACCTCAGTTTTTGTCCGAAAGGGTTTAATGTTTTGGGTTCTTTCCAGATGTTATTAAGAGAAACTGGGGGCTTTTTTTGGGCAATGGTAATTCTTTTTTTTATCTCCAGTAAATTTTCTCATATGTATTATTTAAAAACACTCCAAGAAAAATAAAATCTTTCACTTTTTCCCACAACCATCCATTAATTGAAAAAAATGTTCATCATATTCATTCCCGGTTTAAACCCTTTGAATCTTCATGTCTTATTTTTCCCTTGGGCATTAAGAAAAAGCCAAACTTTATCTAGTATTTTTTGTAGTTCGGGATACTGCTGGCAATTAAAACTATACCCTGGGCGTATCTTGTTTTGATATTTTGTATCCTCCAACATCTACATTTCCCTTTAAAAATTTCCCCTAGGGCACTTCTCATAATTGTTTCAAAATATATATTAAAAAGGTGCGGAGTTTAAAAATGAAAAACCCTTTCGCAGCCCTTTTTTTTATTTTCCCGGACCATTCTTTTACCCCATAATTGGTTTTTTACATTTTGTTTGATGGGGGGTTCATACAGGGCTTTTATTATTGGATGATGTTTTTTTGGAAATTTCCCTATCATTCATGTTTTTCCAAGGATATCGTGATAAACCAGAAAATAAAAAGCTTTCAAAAAATCGATGACACACGGGTAGGGGGTTCTTTCTGTTTGTTCCTTTTTTTTCTATAAATCAATTTTAGTTTTAAAAATTCTTTTTTCGGGTCCCTTTTTCCAGGGGGAAAACCTGCTTGTTCGTCTGCAATTTCTTTTCGTAACTTTAACTTCATTCTTTTAAACCAAAATTTTCAAATTTTTTTTTTTCGCTGTGACTTTTTAATGCCCTTTTTCCTGTTATTGTTTTCATTGGGGTGCGTCAAACCTTTTTTTTTTGGTATGGGAGTAAAAAACTGATTTTTAACCCCGTCCCCTTTTGGCCATCTTCTTTTATTCCATAATTTTTTTTACAAAGTTTGAGAAGAATATTTCACTTTCGGCCAGCATTCTTTGGAATTTTCTTGTTTTTCATCTATTCCCGGGTCCTTTTTATTCTTTAAATTTTTTTTTATGGGGTTTTATAAAATTCGTCCCAGCAGTGGCGGTGGGTTTTATCTTCGTTTTTTCATTGAGTCTAAATTTAAAGTTTTTTGTTAGATCTTTTTTTTCTTTTTTTATAGTTTTGGAACAGTATTGATTCATCTTCTTTGACTTTTTTTTCCATCACATAAAACAAGTCCTCTTTAGTTTTTTAGTGTCCTTGTAGGTTTAAATTTTTTGTGTTTATCTTTCCCGGGCTCCCCTTGGGAGAGTTTTTTTTTGTTTTTCTTAAATTTATAGAACGTTTTTTTTCTCTGGGAATGTTTATTTTTTAAAAAAATTTTTCCTTATATCGTCGCCCAAAAATCTGTATTTTTTGGGTTTTTTTAAATTACTTTTTTAACTGGATTTTTTGATACCCCTTTTTATTTTTGGCACTTCTTTTTTCCAAATTTTACTTAGTGGTTTTTTTAATACCAGAGGGGGAATTTTTTCTTTTTCTATTCTTTAAACGCCCCTCAGAAAAAGTTTTTTCCTTCTTCCCCCCAAATCATTTTGGGGTTTTATCACTTCACAAATTTATTGAATACTTTTAAATTTTTTTGACACTGTAAATTTTGTAACTGTTACAAGAGTTTTGTTTGTCGAGCTTTAGAGGTGGTGTTTGGAAACCCCATCTTTTTGAGTGTTATTTAAATTTGATAGTTAGTATTGGTGGTCACTGTCGCAGTCCCCACCAGGTCCCTTTTCTTTGGGATTTTTTTTGGGAACTTTTTCCCCCTTTTTTTTGGGTTTAGCGCAATGTATTTTAAATTTGGGGTTTTGTGTTCGTTTGTCCTTTTTTTAAAACCCCCCTGTACAAGTGTCTTGGGGGGTGGTTTGGGAAAAATGTAGTGGCTATAACTAGATTATATGTACTAAGGGAAATTTAATAAAATCTTCACCGCTTTTATTTATTCGCCCAAAACCGAATTTTCCACAGGTTTCATTTTTTTTGATCATTTTTTCCTACTTTGGCGTTTTAGGTCTCCCAAAGATTACTTTTCCCGCTCTGGGGTTAGGGATTGTGTCTAAAGTTTCTTGGAGAGAGATAAAATTTTTCCATTTCTTCATCACTTGCAATGTTGGTTGATGCGTAGCATTGTATAAATCTAATGTAAGGGGGTTTGCTTGTATTCTGACTTTTAAAATGCGATCATTTATTGGGCTGTACCCAATTAGTGCATTTGCAGTTTTTTCGTGAGAGTCATAGCAACTCCGTACATATATATATATATATAATATATATAATATATATATATCTATATATATATATATATATTATATTATATATAATATTATATATATATATATATATATATAGTATGTATATCTGTGTGAAGAATGAAGTTGAAGTTAAGAGAAGAAATTGCAGACGAACAAGCAGGTTTTCGCCCTGGAAAAGGTACCAGAAACCAGATTCTAAATCTGAAATTGTCATAGCGAAAACAGAGAACATCAGAAAGACCTATACCTGTGTTTCATTGATTACTTGAAAGCTTTTGAAACTGTTGATCACGATATCCTCTGGAATAACTGAACGATATGAAGTTTCCAAAATACATCATCCAACTAATAAAAGCCATGTATACCCACATCAAGCAACTGTAAGAACCACTTAGGGGGTTAACAGAATGGTTCGAAGTAAAAAAGGATGCGACGGGGTTGCTTCCCAAATCTGCGCACCTTTTTAATATATTTTCCCGAAACAATTATGAAAGGCCCTAAAAATTTTTGAAGGAACTGTAGATTTTTGGAGGATAAAAAAATATAAAATCTAAGATACCCCCGATGAAAAAATATTTTTTAATGCCGCAGATCACGAACTAAAAACAATACCTAGAAAAAGTTAGGCTTCTTTTTTTAAATGCCAAGAAAACTAAGATCATGAAATTCAAAGAAAACCCGGGCCAATGAAAAAGTGATAAACATGTTACAATTAAGGGAAAAAAGTGGTTGTGGAAAAGTAAAAGGTTTTCATTATTTTGGGGAGCTGTTTTAAAAAATAATATGATGTTTCCCGGGAGAAAAAAAAGAAAAAATTACATTCCCCAAAAACGCCACAGTTGCTTTTTAATAACATCTGGAAAAAAAGAACAAAGCATCCTGAGAAACCAAACATCAAAGATTTTTTGGGGGGTTTTGTTCGTTTGGAAACAAGTGGAAAAAAAGGCGCAGGATGGGGGGGGAATTTGAGGGGCCCAAAAGATGGTGGAGAGGTCCAAAACCCTCCTCAAACATGGGGCTTTCCCGTTATTGTTTGATGAAAATCTTTTGGGGTGTGTTTGAAATGTAGAAAATTAAAATATTTTATTATAATATATATAGAAATATTTTTTATAAAATATATATTTATATTAAAAATATATATTATATATATTTTAATATATATATAAAATTTTTTTTTTTTTTTTTTTTTTTTTTTTACGGTAGGTTTTAGTTTGAGCCCCCGGGTAAACAGATGATTTTAAAAGGGAAATTTTTCATGTTGTGATTAAAACTACACACAACACACACACCCAATAGGGGGTGTTTTTGGGGTTTTGTGTGTATGTTATATATTTTATATATATTTTTATATATATAGTAAAAATAATAGATATTATAATAAAAAAATTGTCCACACACAGGTAATTTTATATTTTAATTTTACATATAATATATATAATATATATATATAAAATAATATATATATATTATATATATTATATAATAATTAAATATAATTAATAATATATATTTAATATATACTAAATCTAAAATTATATATATTATTATAATAAAATTATATATAATACACCCCCTGTATAGTATATTTTGTGTTATTATTTATATATATATTATATATATATTTAAAATATATATATATATTTTATACACACACAAAACACACACACACCCACCCACCCCAAATATATATAAATTTTAATATAATATATATTTTATATAAATATATATATATTTTTAATACTTTTATATTATTTATATATATATTTTTATATAATAATAATTTTATAAAATTATAAAATTATATATATTATATAACCAAATCCCCATTTGTGGGTTAAAATATTTTAATTTTTAATATATATATATATATATTATATATAAAATATAAAAATATATATATATATTTTATATGTATGTAGTTAAAATAAAAACCCTATTTATAAAAGGGGAAACATTTTTAAAATTTTTTATACAATTTGAAATATATAAAAATATTCTTATATATTTTTATATTTTATATTTATAATATATACAATATATATAATTATTTTAAATGATATATATATATGAAATAAAATTATTTAATTATTTATTTTAAAATATGGTATAAAATTAAAATATCTATATATATAATATTTTATATCATATATAAAAAATTTTAAATAATGTGTTTTTTGTGGTGTGTGTGTGGAAATAAAACACCGGGCGGAAGGCAAGGGCCAAACCACCGTTTAAATTGCCGATCTCCAAGGCAGCGGGGGCCAAAAAGGGGTTTTGGGAAGCTCGGTTTAAAGACTGTCACGACGGAAAAGGGAAAGTTCGAGGGGTTCGCCGGTCCCCGGGGCCCTTTCCGGGGTTTTTCCCCTTTGGGGGCCAAGGAACTTCACCCCGTTTGCCTACCAAAGCCACTGGGGGGGCCCAACCCAACCCCCAAGTAAAGTGCGGGCCCAAACCCCCGGAAAAATAGAAGGAATAAATTACCAAAAAGGGTATCAGGGGGGAACTTCCCCGGGGAAAGGAACTGGGGACCCTCCCAAACGTATCACCCCCAAGACCCATAAACAACTAAAAACTACAAGTATATGCGGTGCCCACGGCGGCCCTAAAACTAAAACCTCCCTAAAAAAAAAAAAAAAAAAAAAAAAAATATATATAATATATAAAATTTTAATATATAAAATATTAAAATGATGTGGGGTGTGTGTGTGTGTGTGTGTGTGGGGTGTGTGGGGTGTTATATATCCATATATAAATATATGGGGTGTGTGTGTGTGGGGTGTGTGTGTTTTTGTGTGTTGTGTTGCCTGTTGGGGTTGTATGTGTGGGTTTTTGTTTTATATTTTATTAATAAATACATACATAAAAAGCAATTTTAATTTATATGATAATATACATATTTCACACAAATTCCCATAGTTTAAATATAATATTATTTTTAATATAAAAAGGGGGAAAATATAATATAAAAAAATTTTTTTAATACAATAAATAAAAATTTTAATAAATTTTTTAAAATATATAGGGTAAATATAATTATGGTATTTTAAAAAATGGGGGGGTGGCCTGGATGGGCCAAATATAAATATAAAAAATAAGATATAGCTTTTACCACCCAAATAATATATGGAAGTTTTACCCCCTATGTAAATTAATTATTTTAAAATATAATAATACTATATAATAAAGTATATATAATAAATTTTATAGATAATTTTATTACCCCCCCACCCCCACCCACACCCACACCCACACCACCACACAAACAACCACACCCCACACACACACCACCACAAAACCAAACACACACACACACACACACACACACACACACCAAAATAATTTTAAAATTATATATTATAAAATATTTTTATATAATAGATATATAAAAATAAAAATTTATTATGGATAAAAAAAACAAAATACTATTTTTTGGGGGGGAAATATCTTTATAGGGTAAAATATGTAAGAAGAAAAAAATACCAATAAAAAAAATAAATATATATAGTTAAATAATAAAAAAATAAAAAAAATATAAAAAAAAAACACACAAAATAAAACAAAAAAACAAAAAAAAAAATAAATAAAAAAAGGGGAAAATTTTAAAAATTTTATTTTAAATTAAATAAATAAATAATAAAGGGTGTGGGGGTGGGTGGTGGGGGGGGGGGGGTGGGGGGGGGGGGGGGGGGGGAGGGGTGGGGGGGGTTTTTTTGGGGGGGGGGGGGGGGGAAAATTTGGGGAAAAAAAAAAAAAAAAACCACCAATTAAAAAAAATAAAAAAACACAACCCACCACACACACACACACCAACACACCCACACAAAACAACATAGATAAAAAAATAATAAAAAAAAAAAAATTAAAAAATTATATATATTATGTAAAAAATTAAAATATATACTAAAATACAATTAATAATAATAAAATAAAAATAGATATTTTATATATATATATAAAAACATCCAAATTTATATATACTTATTAATATTACATTTTTAAAATTATATTTTTATATCATATAAAATATATAAAGATAATATAAAATAAAATACTATATATTTGGTTTTTATATTTTCTTTTTATATTTTGAATATATAGGGAATAAGTAAACTTTAATACATAAATTTAAAATATTTATATTTTAATAATATATAATATAATATATAAAATATATATATATATATATATATAAATAATTATATATATGGGGGGCCCCTTTAACAGACCTCGCCAACCCTATCCCTTCCCTTTCCCCTATATATACTTTATTTTAAAACCGACATAAAATTTTTAATAAAAATTTATATATTCATATTTTTTTAAATGCATAAATTTTTAAATAAAATAATACAAATATTTTAAAAATAAAAAACCGACTTTCCCTACATATATTAAAAATTCTCTTATTTATATTTTTAAACAATATATATAAAAAATAGATAAAACTAATATATAATTTTAAAATAATATATAATATATTTTAATTTTTATATTTTAATAATACATATTGTTTTAAATTTCCCTTTTAAAAATCAACAAAACCACACACACCCCGCACACACACAACCCCAACAACACACACACACACACAACACACCACACACCCACAAAACCCCACACACACCACAACATATTTTTATTTAATATATAAAATATAAAATTTTTTGGGGAAATAATAAAAATTAATATAAGGCTTTTTATATAAATTTAATTATATTAAAACATAAAAGGAATGTTTATTTTTAGGGGATACTGTATTTTATATATGTGGTAAAATATAACATAAAATAAAAACCCCAAACAAAACCCACACAAATTTTTTTTAAAAATATAATAATCATATAAAAAAATTATTATAATATATAAAATATAAAATTCAAAACACACACACCCCAAAACATTTTTTAATATATATTATAATATTATATTTTAAGTTTATATATATAAAATATAAGATATAAAATTTAGGAAAAAGTCCATAAAAACCCAACATTTAATATACATCCATTTAAAAACATATTAAATTAAAATTTTAATATTATATATATTAAAAAAAATTTTTTTATTTAATATAATATATTACAAATATTATATCCTATATATATATAAAAAGCCTTCATTTTCTTTCTTTAAATTATAACAAATTTCTTAATCTTTTTCCTATATTTTTCTATATAAAATTTATATAATTAAACATCATGAAATTGTATTATAATATTAAAATTATTATTATATTATTTTTCAAAATATTAAAATAAAATTCATAATAATTTTAATATCAAATTTAGTATTATTTATTATATAATTTTTATAAAATAATAGACTAATCAAATTTTATATATATCATTAAATGTTTAATATTTTTTTTTATAAAATATCTCTTATATTCCCAATATATTTATATAATTTTTTCCTCAATATCCTATTTTATATAAAATATTATAATATATTTTATTTTATATAATTATCTAAAACCACCCCGGGTAATAAAATATTAAAAAATTTTAATATTTTATACTAATTTATTTTTTTATTTAAAAAAAATAAAAAATATATATAAATTATATATTTATATATTGGTGGGTGGGTGTGTGGTTGGCTGTTTTCTTTTTTATAAATCTATTTATATATCCAAAATTTTAAAATTTCTTTTATTTTAAATTTAATTAATTTTTTATCTTTTTTAAAATTTTATTTTAAAATTCTTTCTATTTTTATATTTTAATTATTTTAAAACCTTTCTATTTTCCCTTTTTTTATATTATATGGAGGGCCCTTTTAAAAAGCCAAAACCCGGTGCCCCTCACCTTCGTCCCCCTTTTACTTTTTTTCCACCCTGCTCCTATATTTCTTCCCACCCTGGGACACTCCCCCGGGGGGGGTTGGGGGTTTGGGCCCCCCCCAAGGAAAACCAGTTTTAACCAGTTCGTGTTCCAGTGCCCGACGTTTTAAAGGGTTGGGGTCCACATCGCCCCCGGGGCGGGTTGGCCCGAAACACGTGACCCCGCCTTTTCCCCCTAAGGCATGGGGCCCCCCCGCTGTGTTCCCCCTTAAACTGTTTTTTGGTTACTCTTATTAACAAAAAATTTCAAGCCGTCCAAAACAACTATCACAAACCCCTTTTTAACCCCATTTTACCAGAGTTCTGAGACCGTTAATAAAAATATTTTAAAATTAAATATATATATATATTTATAATTAATATTTTAATAATATAATAATAAAAAATGATATATATAAAATTTTATATATATTTTATACTAAAAATTTAAAATATATTAATAAAAATAGTGTTTTGGGGTGGGTGCCCCCTCTCCCCTTCTCCCCCTTCCCCCTCCCCCTCTCTTTTCCTCACTCTCTTCTCCTTTTCCCTTCCCTCTGTATTTAAAAAGGGATAAAATATATATAAAATAATAATTATAATTATATATTAAAAAATATAATATGAAATATATTTATCTTTTATTTAAAAATATTGGGATTTTTATATTTTATATATAAATATTTTTATATATATATTTTTTATATTTTTCTATATTTACAAAACACACATATTTTGTGGGGGGGGTATAAAATTTTATATTTTTAATTTTAAATATATAATTTTATATTTAAAATTTATAAAAAATATATAGATAGATAGTTAATAGTAGATAGATAGTTTAGATAGATAGTTTAAGATATATGATCCTTATAAATATATACTATATTAAAATAAAATAAATATATTTTTATTTTAATATATTAATCCATTAGGGATTGAAATTTTATGCATGTAAATAAATATGAAATAGATATAAATACATATTTTATTATATATTAAAAGATATAAATAATTTTAAATATAAATATACCCTATACCCATATGGGTCCATATATATATAAAACTATATTGTATATAAATACATATATATGTCAATAAAATGAAAATTTTTTATAAAATTTATAAAAATTTTTATATAAAATATAGATTATAAAACATAAAAATATTTTAATATATAATTATAATATTAAAAACACTTTTTTCTATTGATTTAATATTTTAATCATATCCCAATATATTTTTTTGTAAAATTAAAATAAAAGATTGGTTTAAATATCAAATTTTATACTTTGGGAAATTTTTTCCCTTTACATACCTTTATGAAATACATTAACCTACATACATCCCATACTTTACATACATAATATATACATGGGCCCGGGGGCAGAACCCGGGGGCCAGAAGGGCGAGCCCCCGCCCACAAAAAAAGGGGGGCCCGAATTTATATCTCCCCCCCCCCCCAAAATTCCCTTCCCTTTCCATTTGGTTTAACACTTTTTTCACACAGAGGGGAAAAAATATCCTAAAAAATTAAAATTATATCCCCTTTTTTAAACCAGAAGTGAATCACTTCTACAATTTACATGTTTTTTTTTCCTTTAAAATTTGATTTTATTAAATTATTTTATGGGTAAAAAGTGGAGATAGAATATTAAGGAAAAACCTTTTCCTGGGCCCTCATAACCCCTTTAACCCAGGGCATTCAAAATTTTGGCCCATGTAATCAAATTTTTTTAAGAAATCCCCCCCCTCCTCCCCCCCACCAAAACAAAACAAAATTTAACATACACAAAATTTTTGGAAACCCAATAGGGGGATATATTACTTCTGAGTATTATTTTTTTTAACGCAGTTGAAAAAACCCCTGTGGGGCCCAAAAAGTAAAAAATTTAGGGGGGAGAACGTGTCTGCGCATGTTGTTTAACGGCCCGCTTTTTTGACTAAAAACCCCATCAAACTAGGCATCTTTCAAAAGCCGAAAATTTTATTTTTAAAAATTATAGTTATTGTGTGATTTTGTTTATTGGGATTCTAGTTACGACTACAGTATCAGTTTCAGAAAAATTATAGGGAAATAATAGTAATGAAAACCTAGAGTATGTTCAAGCACGATTTGGATGAAAAAATTTAAACACAGATCCCGATACAGAAAAAAATCACCAAAAAAGGAAAAAAAAAAGGAAAAAAAGTTTTTAAAATCTCCTAAAATTTGACTTTGATTAAACATTTAAAGGCCCCCGAAATTTTTGAAAAATTCCGGTTAAATGTTTCGGGCTTACACTGAAAGGACAAAAAATTTATTTAAAATTTTATTTTTAAATTTTTGTGCAGAAAGGGCAGTTGTTTTTTTAAATTTTAAAATTTTTTTTCGCCCCCCCTCCCCTAGGAAAAATGCTTCCCCCCTTAAATTCCGAATCCCCCTTCTCCAAGGCAAAGACTCCCCTCGCCACCTGTGGAAAGGTCACCACCTCCAGGGTGTAGCCATAACCATCTCCACCCCAATTTCAGTCCTGGAAGTGAAGTGACACGGTTGATGAGGATTATGGCCTGAGATGAAGCAAGTTTTTGGTATGTCTTTATTGTGTAACGCTCCCCTGATTTAGTAAACTGATATGAAAAAGGGTTTTATGCCAAACTTTTGCATTTTGGCAGACAAAAATTAAATCTCTGGGAAATTTTTACATTCGCCCCCCAGTCATATATTATATATAAAAAATTTTAAAAGATATATATATAAATTTTTATATATAAAATATTATATATAGGGGGTATGTATAAATATATTATATTAAATAAAAATATAAAAATATAATAATTTAAATATATACAAAAATAATAAAAATTTATATATAAATAATTAATATATATATAATAATATATTATATACCCCCTTTATATTTAAAATAATTACATATTTAAATATATAACATATATGATAAAAAAATTATTTATATAAATAAAATATATATATATATATATAATAAGTATATATATAATATATATATATAATATATATAGTAAATATCTATATATATATATATTATATTTATTATATATACATATATATCATAATAATATTATATAAATATATTATATATATATTATATTAATAAAATCATATACTTTTTATATATAGATATCGTATATAAAAGTATGATGTATGTAGTATGTATGTATGTAATTATTTGAATTATTAAAATTTTATATGAATACAATACACACACACGCACGACACACATACACACACAACACACACACCACACACCCACACCACAACACACAACACACACACAAAACACTTTAAATATTATATATATTTTTATATATTATATTTTAAATAATATATATATAATATATTTAATATATATAATGATATATATTAAATACATACATGCATACATATAATATTTAATATATATTATATATAATTAAAATATTATATATATATTATTATAAAATTAATATTTTTAAAGGGGAATTTTTTTATATTACACACACACCAACACACACACACACACAAACAAACACACACACGCACTATATATGTTGTATTATATAAGGTGTGGGGTGTGTCGTTTTTATTTTTTATATTAAAAAATATATTATATATTAATATTTAAATTTTACATACAAATATATAACGAATTCTAAATATAAATATAAATACATATACATTCATCAAGGTGCTAAGCAAAGGGGACGCATAGCTTCCAACCACGAGGGTCCCTCACGACGAGTCTCCAGGCGGGCCCTCGGCCCATCTCATTTCCCCACGGCAGGCTCATAAGTTTAAAAAAAGCCAAAAACCCCTGGGTCACCCCATGGGCCTCCTCCCCCCCCTGAGGGGCAGGGTCATCCACAGGAAATGATCTATGTCCCATAACCCTGAGTTGGCAACCTTGGAATATGAAGATTAGATCCCATGCCAGTCTCAGTAAAAAATCGTCTTTGGACATTGGTCCTCCCAAAACGTATTCAGATCCGGTAAAGGGATTTTTAAAAAAAGGCAAAAGACGAGACTCCAAGGCACTAAATGCATCCGGGTTTTCATTTCCCATAAAACAAAAATGACAGTATAAAGGCCTTGAAGATGCATAGCTGGTCCTTCGACATAGGTACGACACTCTCCAAAGTCTTGTGATCAAGTTCATGTCCTGTTGCAGACAATCCGTCTACGCTCAGTCTGACGCCACAGAAAGGACATGCTACCAAGGTATGCAAAATCTCTGTAACTTCAATGTCCTCATAAAGGATGACTGAAGGTTCCCTACTGCCCTGACTCTTGTTTGTCCAGGAGACCTCTAGGCCTAAGGGCTTCGCCTCATTGCTAAATGCATCAAGAGCGCCACATGACTCAGGACTCACATAGGATAGAACATCATCGGCAAAGTCAATTCGAGACCTTGATATCACCAGTGTTGGTTCCACTGACTTTGGCTAGTAGCTCTGCCCATATCCAGTACAGTGTTGAAAAGTGTTAGTGCAAGGACACAACCTTGCCTCACCCCTGAATTAGCAGGGAGAAGTTTGACAGACCCCCATCACACTTTAAGCACTTTCAGTACCAGTATATAGCTTGCTATTAGATCAATAATCTGTGTCGGAATTCCTGAGTCTCAGGATCCCCATAAAGATTCATGGTGCACTAAGTCAAAGCCTTCTTGAAGTCAATGTAGGCTGTAAGAACCCCACAACTAAATCATGATGGCGTTCTACAATTATTGAAGCGCTAGTATTTGGTTATAGTGACTTGCCAGGAGTAAATCCAGACTGCTCCGGTCTCTGATGCCTCAGTAGGTGGTTGCGGATCTGTTTCAGAAGAATTTGGGCAAAAACTTTGCCTGGTATACTGAGCAATGTAATGCCATAGTAGTTGCTACACTCCCAGTGATCCCCTTTCCCCTTCCAGAGAGGGATGACCACGCCCCTCAACAGATCAGGGGGAATGGTACCAGACTGCCAGATGGCAGTCAAGACTGTATGCTAGCCCTGAGCCATAGTTTCACCCCCAGTCTTTAGTAGTTCAGCAGGGATATCACATCTGCCTGCAGCTTTCCCACTCTTCACGCTTGGAAATCGCCATCCTAACTTCCATTAGGGTAGGAGGTTCCTCACTGATGGGTGGGTCCAGTACAGGTATTGTGACATTGCTTGCATCCAGGGTAACTGTTGGAGGGTCTACCTGATACAACTGCTTAAAATACTCAGCCCAGTGTTCACGAACCCCAATATGATCTGAGATGATCCATCCATCCGGTGATTGGATGCAGTCATCTGCAAGCAGTGCTTAGAGTTCAGCTTTCTCAGGGCTTGGTAGGCAGGGCGAAGGTCGTTTACCAAGAAATGGTCTTCAACCTCCTCAGCAAGATTCCTGATGAACTGTTCCTTGTCCCTTATCAGCAGTGTCTGAGCCCTACGCACCAAGGAGCAATGCAAGACCTGATTGCCGACATATCACCTTGAGAAGTCAGACGCAGGTGTCGTAGGGGAAGTTGCAGCCGAGGAACAAGCGTTAGCGCGCCGAACCGCGTTGATTAGGAGGGGCATCCAATCAGGCAAGTGGGGTACTGCCAAATAACCCTTCAGTAATGAATTGTGAAAGGCCTGCAGTGGAATAAATGGCTGTTGGGGAAAAAAAGAAAAAGAAAAAAAAAGAAAAAAAGAAAAAAAGAATAATATATTTACATATACACATATATCATATATATATAATTATATATATAAAATTATATATATAATCATATGTATATAATTATATATATATATTATATAATAATGCATATACATATATATATATATATATATATATATATAATATATATATTATATATATATAATATATATATATGTATATACACACATCCATACATACATACAGAATGTAGGGTAGACTAGCAGGCCGTAATTAATTTTATCAAACGTTCGAAACCATACACACATAACCACCGAAAGGAGTGTGCAGCTAGGATCCATAAACAATATCTATCTACTCATAGATATAAGTAATAATTATATA
>NC_051403.1:35379427-35383587 GCF_015228065.2 Penaeus monodon
ATCATCTCATCACGCTGTAGACTAGATGCTGAAGCTTGTGTGAAAGGATTTCGCTGAGCAATGGTGCGTTCCGTTGTTTTGCGGACGGCATTTCATCTCTTCTTGGGATACGCGAGAGGCTGGAAAGAAGGAGAAAGTTTAGACCATCGTTTTTTTCCAAGTCAGGGTAGGCTTTGCTACAAGGCGCTCACAGAATAGAAACGTTTGTTTCGCCTAGAAAGCGCCAGACAGCCCGGCAAGAAGTGATGCGAGTGAAAACCAGTGAACGAAAGCGATAATCAGCGCAAATCTCCAGCTGGCTGGCTACCCTCCTCAAGGTCCTGTGACGTCTGTACATTCCAAAATGGCGGACGGGAGGTAGTGGCCCGAACTCCGTACAGGTAAGAATTTTATTAATTTTCATAGGTTATTTGGTGCCTAGTAGGAAATTTAAGCAGTGTTATTAGTTTTTGAAGACATATAGCACGTTTTGAACATAGATTCCATTGCGTCTGACTTGGATCAGAGGCAGGAGATGAGATTGAAATGTGTAAAGTCGGGCGGAGAAGTGCTGGTTCTCATTCATTCTTTGCATGACACGACTGCGGGCATTTAAATTCTACTTCCTGGGCATTTAAATTGCCAGGGTTTCTGACGAACCATTTTTTGTGTTATGATATACTTCTAAGTGTTACGTATGTTTACTGCATGCTAATGCCAACATTTTGATAACATATTTTGTCTTAACTATGTAATTATTGTGAAAGAGGTCATGCCTAATTAATCCAATAAAAAAGTATCCCAGGTAACACGAAATGTATGGGATATCGTTTTCAGGTAAGTTTGTTATCTGTATATACCTTATTTAATGTTAAGAATATTATATGTTGAGTGTAAGTTCTGATTTTTTTTAAATGTTGACCCACACACACTGTATGGTTAACTATGTTTCCCATAGTTATTTTAGCATCCATTTATTTCTGTGTCAGCAAATGTTTCCATACTGTACACAGCCCTTGTCTAGAAATAAGAAACACCCACAACCGCCTGGAGAAGCCTCTATATTCCCCTTCAAATGGATATACGCAGTTTCATGTCCAAGCTTAGCCTCGGCCCAATTTCCGTAGCTCGCCTATTTTGGATGTTCATTGGGTGCTTTTGCAGCCGGTGACATCACCTCAGGTCTCGGTTAGTACTGGAATAAAAACCTAGGAACCATTAATCCATAGATGGTATAATGTTTTTCGGTACACTGTTGTCATATAATGCGTATGTATTGCGTATTTGGGTCTCCCTCTTCTACAGCCGGACTTGGGAGTATGATTGCCTTCTGTCACATTATTTCCGTGCAACCGATGGCGCAGGTGCAGCAGATATGCCGAATTTTGGCCCAGGATGGTAAAGAAAAATTAGGGGATGTAATTCGGCCCTTGAGTGCTATTTTGGCCAACAGCGGGATTGGCTTAGGTGAATCTCGGGTTTAACTAAAAGATGAAGAACACGCGGCAGTTCGGTTTACTTGTTCTCTTTCTGTCACTGATCAGCTGAAGGTGATATTGAGGGCGACTTGGAGGTTTATTGATATCTGTTTCTGTTTCTATTTTCCATAACAGCGAGGCGAAACATATAATCGATAATTTGAGAAGGAAAGCTTTAATTCCTTTATCTTAAGGGTTATCGCCAGCATTTTATGGCGAAACCTGAATTATGTGAGACTTGGTTCCACGACGGTGACCAAGGGCTTGCAGTCTCTCTCAGGCGAAAACGTCGATAAAGATAAAGAGATTCCAGCGGGATAATTTGCATTGAGCCTGGATTAGCTATCCAAACGTCTAGCTCGACCCGGACGATTCATGAAAACCTAAGGCTGTGGGATTTCATGTCTACCGTATGCCGTTCGGGTTGACTTGTTCTGAACATCAAATTGAAGGAATTCCCAGTTATAAAAGATTCTATGCGATTTGAAAGATCGTCTATCCTAAACTGTAATGCCATTTTTGGTCTTGTACTGATAAATCATCATATATCACTAAGGCCTAATTTAGTCAAAGACTTTTTTCAACAAGCGTTTATCATGAAGGACTTTAACCCGCTAGTAGGCTTAGCATAAGAAAAAAGAAGCAAACGAAGGAACATAGGCCTATTCATGAGAAAATGGATATCCAACCGTGAACTCATTGAAAGTGGGCTCTCCAGTAAGTACCTCTTTTTATTACGTTATCATTATCATTAATAATTACGAAGTATGATTATTTATGCTTGTAGTCATTTAACTTTTTTTTTTTTACTTGCACAGCCCTCAATCCTATCAAAACGATTCGGTAGGGTACATATTTGAACCAAGAAAATAAACGGCGTAGGATGAAAGGATAAAGTTGCATAAACAGAAATAAATAAGAAATACAGAGTAAGACAAAATGAAAGGATTATACCAGCTCACTGTTTTTTAAATGGAATCGGTGAAAAGCACAACAGACGGTAAAGTAAAATAGATGATTATATAACATTCCCCCGATCCTCTTGCTTACACATACATATTATTTAGTCCGTGGCCGAAACAGAACAGCAAGAGACAGTAATGAGACAGCCACAGTGAGGATGAACTGCGTGTGCGGCCTGCGGGGGAGACATCTGTGCTTTTCATTAAAGATCTCAGGATGCGGGTAAACGTAAACGAAACGGGATAAGGATGGTGGATGAGGTGGAGAGGAGATGGCGACTGGGAAAAGGCGAAAAAGACAGAGGACATTGAAAATGAAAGTGAAGTTAGGGAAGAGCGAAATTAAAAAGAATGTTAATATTCAACGGAGAGAATGGAAGAGAAGTGAAAAAGTGCAGGTAGTTTAGAAAGAAAGCATGGATAGATACAGCAGGGAAAGATGGGAAAATGAAGAACAAGATGAAGCACATGGAGGCATACCCACGCCCGAGGGAAAGGTTGTCTTTAAATGTATGAGAAGGACGAGGCACGGCTTTATACCACCCAGGGACAAAAGGGAAGCAGGAGGCAAGGGATGCCTCTGGACCAACGTCTGCACCCCTTCTTCGCCCATGGGAAGGGCGAGAGAGAGAGAGAGAGAGAGAGAGAGAGAGAGAGAGAGAGAGAGAGAGAGAGAGAGAGAGAGAGAGAGAGAGAGAGGGGGGGGGGGAGTAAGAATATGGACCGATGGGGGTTGCTTCCCTGATGGATCCTGACCCGGTTGAAAGGTCAGAAGGTTGACTTAACCAAGTTAGAGGATATAACTATCAGCTTAATGAGGTCTCATCAGGTCTTAGGTGATGTTCTACGGCTGGGTGATATACGTAAAGCCGAGAGAACGTCTCTTAGATATTGTGAGTAATTATATTATTGCTATTATTATTGATGGTGTTCCTGTTACTGTATTATCATTAGTCCTATGTTTATTATTTTTATATTTGCATTTGAATTACAATGGTTCAATGAAGAAGAAAAGGGATTCTGATTTTCACTTTATGACGAAATATTTTCTTCAGCTATTGTGTGTCCAAGAACAACTTCAACCGCATCTCTAGGTGCCAATAAGGGTTTTGACTTGATGGTTAATTGCATAACTAGGGAACAACAGTTTAAACGTTGGGTCCGTCAGTGAGAGAAGGAGATAACATACAAAACGGCACGTGGCCGGTCTAATTTGATAACTAAATCGGCGACTAAACTAAGAGCGCTGCCGCTGGATGAAATTATATAACCTAATTTAGTTACGAATCTGGGGCGGGGGCAGTGTAAATGAAGAGAGAGAGAGAGAGAGAGAGAGAGAGAGAGAAGAGAGAGAGAGAGAGAGAGAGAGAGAGAGAGAGAGAGAGAGAGAGAGAGAGAGAGAGAGAGAGAGAGAGGGAGGGAGGGAGGGAGGGAAGGAGGGAGGCACTGGTGTTGTTACGGTCTAACCTGCGGGTACTGCGGGTGTGTAGGGTGTGGGAACTCCTGTTTGTTTGTGGCGGCGGTAAGAGTCTGAGACTCGCTGATGCAGATAAACTATTATGAGTTTGGTGAACCCATTTTCTATGGTGTCACTATTTCAAGTCATAGATAATTAGTGGGAGTACTTACTCACATACATGTCTACATGCATACAACCACACACACACACACACACACACACACACACACACACACACACACACACACACACACACACACACACACACACACCCACACCCCA
>NC_051403.1:35383687-35386187 GCF_015228065.2 Penaeus monodon
TGCAATGCCTTGGCTGTGGAGGTCGGTAAACTTAAAACCATACCTTTTACGTCTGCTGCTGTTTGGCTGTGCTGGGTGTTTTACACCGGAATATTAAGTGTATTCTAAGTTTTCTGTTGCAGCATGATAATGGCCATACTGTGTAGGTGAAACTTCTTGAAAATATTATTTTATATCATGATGCTCATAGCATTCAAAAAGTGTTGAACTTGTTTGCCTCATTCTGACGATAAATCGAGGACATTCGGGTTTTCTCGTTTAATAAGTTCTATTTTATCTCTTATTTTCTTGTATTAGTATAGTTTTAAGTAATTTATGTTAAACAACCCAGAAACGGTTAGTCTTGTCACGAAATGTGGCACATCAGGACCGTAGAGCTGTGTCCTTTGGTCATGAATGACCAAGGGTAAATTGCAGATGGCTGAAATGTGCAGTTTGAACATCAGTCTAAAAGACTGAAGTTCAAACAAGCTTTGTTAACGGCCACGAATACAGTAATAGTATCATGGTATATGATATGTTTATGTTACAATATATCTTTATTGAAAGTTGATATAAAATAAGCAAGATGTGATATATAACTACTTTGTAGTCGGTAGCAGTCAATAGATATGGTGCGAAAGTGGTCCATCGTTTAAACAGTTGAGCTTTAGGAGAATAACCATTAATATAGGTGTATCACGTTTAGAAGTTAGTAATGCGGAAGGAGTAATTTTAGTACTACTTACGGTTTTTAACTTTCATTGGATTTTAAAATATTAATGAATGTGGTTACAACATATATTATGTCGACGATACTTCTGCGTGTGTACCGGCGTGTTGTACTAGACATTTTTTCTGAATGCGAGATCAGTCAAGTGGTAGATGATTGTTCCTTTGCTTGTGCGTCTCGTATGGTTGGTGCTGTAACCTAGCATGATGAATCTTGTGCAGCGTACAGACAGCAAACCACAAGTCACAATGGATGCTGTAACACAAGGCAACACGGTCCGTAACGCCCGTAACAGCGAGAAAGGCTCTCCGAGACAAACAAGTGCAGAGCGAGTGGGTGGTGCGTACGACGATGCAGGGAGGTGACGCTTGGGTACGATTGTTGCAGCAGTGTTGCGGCTGGGTTGCAGTTGTTGTGCGGATCTGGAGGGAGGGTAGAGAGTTGTAAAGGTTCTCCCGCTCCAGTGTGGCCTGCGTAAGGGGCCCAGAGATACCGTGTGAGCCGGTGCTGTGGCGAAGGTGGCCTGCATAGGTTCCGTTACAACGCGTGTGCTGTGGCTGCAAGATCACGGTGAAGAGCCACGCAGCAATGTCCGTTGAGCCGGTGCTGTGCCGTGTGATTCAATGTGCAAGGGGACGGGCCTCTCGTGGCCACGTGTTGACGCTACCTCCCCGTGTTATGAGACTCTCCAAGGTCCAGAGAAGTGACGCGTAAGCGCGTGCTGTGGCTGTGAACTCGAGGAGTCCGCGCTATGAGGTAGGGGCCCCTCAGGGCAAGAGCTCAGGTTGTGAGTGGTGTGGTGGCGGCCCCGTGTGGCAACAAGGGGCCTCCCACCAGTGTGCCAGATACCACAGAGGTGAACACAGCAGTGGATCCGTCACGCATTGACTGATAACCACAGCGATGCAGGTTAGATAATGCAATGCACTCTCACACTTGTCTCCTTCTGTCACCAGGAAGTCGGGCTTGTTTGGCAGAACTTTACAGTAAATTATTCTGTTATTCGCTATTAATAGTTCGTGTTATTTTTAGCATAGTTCATATGTGATGGAAACAGAGGCAAAAATTCGGTATGCGAATTATCCTCGAAAAATTGCACCAGGGGGCGAAAAGAAAGAGGAGGAAAGGGAGGAGGAGAAGGAGAAGAAAGAGAAGGAGTAGGGGGATGAAGAAGACGGGCGGGGAAGGTCTGGGGAATACATCCTGTGTAAATCGGGGCGGGATTACCCATACAAACACACCCATACGCCGGCACGCGGGGAAGCCAGGGCGTGCGAGACAAACACTCGGGCCTGTGGAAATGGCATCTGTGGCATTTTCGAGAACCCGTGCGGTCACGGCACCCTTTCCCCTGCTCTTCTTCCTTCCCCCCTTCCCCTCCTTCTTCCCTCACCCCTAAACGAACTCCCCCTTTCTTCTGTCTTTTCAATTCAACCCGCCCTCCCTCCTCCATTTCATTTCCCTTCTCCCATCTCCTCTCCATCCCTCCTCTCACCCCTTTCTCCCTCTCCATTTCCCTCCCCTCATTTTTCCATTTACATGCGTCTAGACTCGCCCAAAGGGGAAAGAACGATCCCTCAATGAGAGAGAGAGAGAGGGGGAAAAAAAAGAGAGAGAGAGGAAAAAAAAAGAGGAGAGGGGGGAAAAAAAAGGGGGGGGGGGGGGAAAAAGAGAAAAAAAAAGGGGGGGAAAAGAGAGAGAAAAGGGGGAATAAAAAAAAAAAAATATATATAATATATATAATATAATATATATAAATAAAAAGGAAAAAAGAGAGACGAAAAAGGG
>NC_051403.1:35398687-35401232 GCF_015228065.2 Penaeus monodon
AGGATACATAACTAAGAAACAAGAACACTCATTATCATTTAAACAAACAAACTCAGTTACACACATTTTAAAATGCCTTCTTCTGAGGAGGCACGTGATTTCTTCAAAACATATAGTATTCGTGAGCTTACACTTTTATCTCTTCACGTACCTCTACATCAACTCACAAGTTCGCAACAAAATTGATTCAATACACTGGGAACAACAGAGTAAGGATAGAAAATTAAACACAACTCAAAATAAGTATGAGAAATGTCAACTAACATTATCATATAAGAACTTCGTGAGTTCTAGTGAATTCAGTGTAAAATTACTAATATTATTACTGATAACTAAAATCACATGTTCTGTGACCTTATGCGTCAACCGCCGCCGACCTATTTCCCCTCGGGTCAAGATTACGTTCCCTGGCCCTGCCTTTGCCTTCTCTCGTGCTCGCCTTCTGCCGTCTACCTCTCATTCCTTCGCCTCTCTTGCTCGTCTCGCATTCGTCTCCCTTATCTGTCTGCCTGCCTGCCTGCCTGCTTGCCTGCCTGCCTGCCTGCTTGCCTACGTTCCTGCCTGCCTGCCTGCTTGCCTGCCTGCCTGAATGTATGTCTGTCTGTCTGCCTGCCTGCCTGCCTGCCTGCCTGCTTGCTTGCTTGCTGTGCTTGCTTGCTTGCTTGCTTGCTTGCTTGCTGCCTGCCTGCCTGCCTTCTTGCCTACTTACCTATCCTGCCTGCAGGAGGAAGGAAGGAAGGAGGAGAGGAGAGAAGAGGAGAGGAAGAGGAAGAGGAAGAGGAAGAGGAAGAGGAAGAGGAGGAAGAGGGGGGTATGAGAGGGGAAAGGAAGAGGGGGAAGAGGAGGAGGGAGAAGGGGAGGGGGAAGGAGGAGAAGGAGGAAGAGGAGGAGGAGGAGGAGGAGGAGGAGGAGGAGGAGGAGGAGGAGGAGGAGGAGGGAGAGGGGAGAAAGAGAAGAGGGAGAGGGGTGAGGGGTGGTGAAGGAGGGAGAGAGAGCGATAGTGTAACGGGGAGGGTAGGAAGGGGGAGGGGGAGGAACCGGCTCCCAGCCAAACCTAAATACTTCAAAACTGACGTCATATGCGTTTGGGTGTGGCAACAGTGTTTCTTCTCAGGTGGTCGCTACAAGGAATTACTGGTTTAAGCGGAGTTCTTCGTTCCCTACTTCTCCCTTCCCCCTTTCCCTATTCCCAGCCCCCCCTCCACATCCGTCCCCTTTCCCCTTTGAACCCCTTTACCTTTCCTATTCGCTCGTCCCTTCCCTTGGTTCTTCCCCCTCCCTCCCCCTCACGTTCCCCCTCTTCAGTTCCCTTTCCCGTTCCTCTTTTCCCCTATTCTTTTCCCCTTTAACGCCGTTCCGTTGTACGCAATTAGCTGCTTTATCTGTTTTTTCCATTGTGACAAAATTTCCACCAAGAAGCACTTCAGTGCCAGATGGGTGGAGTGCCAGGTGGTCGCGGCGCAGATGGCCAGAGTAACAGGTGCCAGGTGGACAAAGTACCCGAGAGCTCTGTCATGGGATGGCTTGGTATCCTTGCAACTAGAATACCATCTGGCCGCCGAAACAAATAACCACGTTGCCAGCTGGTCATAACAATTACCTGCCTATAGTACCATTTGGCTATAAGACCAGTTGGCCACTATGCTACCATTGATAGCTGGCTATAGTACCAGCTGTCAATAGTATCAATAATCTATAGTACCAGGGAGCTTCATAATTCAGTTGAACCATAACACAGATGGCAATGATACGAGCTTCCATGCCGCGAGAGAAAGAAGTGTTTCCCTCGCAACAAAAGAGGAAAACACCGACTCCTCTTGTAGTCAGCCATCTATCTCTGTTCATCTATCTATCCATCCATCATCCATCTATCCATCCATCCATCATCCATCCATCCATCCATCATCCATCTATCCATCCATCATCCATCTATCCATCCATCCATCCATCATCCATCCATCTATCCATCCATCCATAAATCCATCCATCCATCAATCCATCATCATCCATCCATCCATACATCAATCCATCATCATCATCATCCATCTCACCCCTCATCCATCATCCATCATCCATCCATCATCCATCATCTCCAATCCATCCATCATCCATCCATCATCTCTCATCATCCATCTCCATCATCCATCATCCATCATCTCATCAATCATCAACATCATCAATCAGCATCATCAATCATCATCATCCATCATCATCATCATCATCATCATCATCAATCTCATCATCATCAATCATCGATCATCATCATCATCATCATCATCACCATCATCAATCATCATCATCAATCATCATCATCATCATCATCATCATCAATCATCATCATCAATCATCATCGTCAATCATCATCATCATCAATCATCATCAATCATCATCATCAATCATCATCATCATCAATCATCATCATCAATCATCATCATCATCATCAGTCATCATCAATCATCATCATCATCATCATTCCCTCATCATCATCATCATTCATCATCAATCATCATCATCATCATCATCATAATCATCATCAACCATGATC
>NC_051403.1:35401332-35421332 GCF_015228065.2 Penaeus monodon
CTCTTTCCTCCTACATTCTTTTATCTGTCTACTCTTTCTCCCTTCTCTCTTTCCTCTGTCTCTTTCTCCTCCCTTCGCTCCGTTTAGATGTTCTATACTACTTAAGGAATCTAGGGACGTGTCTGTGTGGTGTTTTTTGGTTGGCACTAACGTTTTAATTTGTTTCCATGTTTCTTTAGTGTCGTGTTTACAGTCATTGAACTTATTCTGAAAATATATTGTTTTTGCTGAGTGGATTAATGTTTTAACATTTTTCTTTTTTTGTTTGTACTCAGAATGAAGGGCGATGTCGCTCTATTTGTTTGAGTGAGTGTTGTTTCGGTCATGTATAGGTCTTTTGATGTCCTCATTTATCCATGGGGCGGGGGAACGTCTAACAATTTTGGTCTTAAGGGGGGCAGTGGCATCTATACTATTTTTTAGTACATTCGAGAGAATGTTTACTTGTCTGTTAACGTCATCTTTTGTAAGAATCTCTCAGAGGGTCGACTGGCTGGCACTAATATTTTGACAAAGTGATTGGGGGTCGTAATTTGTCAGGTCACGGGAAGATTTTATGATAGGTTGTCGCTTGGGTCTCTTTATATCTATTGTCATAGTTAATAGTTCGTGGTCTGCAGAGAGAGAGAGAGAGAGAGAGAGAGAGAGAGAGAGAGAGAGAGAGAGAGAGAGAGGGAAGTGAGAGAGAGAGAGAGAGGGAAGAGAGAAAGAGAGAGGGAAGAGAGAGAGAGAGAAAAGAGGGAGAGAGAGAGAGAAGAAGAGAGAGAGAGAGAGAGAGAGAGAGAGAGAGAGAGAGAAAGAGATGAGAGAGAGAAAAGAGAGGGGTAAGAGAGAGAGAGAGAGAGAGAGAGAGAGAGAGAGAGAGAGTCAAGTCAAAGTCAAAACACTTTATTCCATAAAATTACAATGGTTATTCTTTACATAAATACATTTATATTTACATCTGTGTATGTAAGAGGTGTTCTTTTAATTTCGTTTTAAAATTAAAGAAGCTGTTAATGTCTCTTATATTACTGGTATCATGTTCCATATCTTGGGTCCACGTATTTTCCATTTGACGTGCCCCTGTATAGGTTTTCGTTTCTTAACAAAAAGGGAATTTACTTGACGTGTTGGACCCCTGATGTGTTCCCTGGTTTGTAAAGGCATTAACCTTTTGGAAAATTTCCCCATAAATGTTTTTGGAAGAATACAATGTGTCATAGGCATTTAGAATTGATTTTCCCTTTTCATTTTTTTTATATGTGGGGTGATGTGTAAATTTTTAGATATTACTAGGCTATCTGGCAGCAAAGTTTTGTAATTTTGCATTTTTGCATCGGGCTTGTTAGCCAATCCCCAAATTTTTGAACAATAGTTAATTAGCTTAGAGCTAGATTTCCCAAAAACCATGTTTCTGTTTCAGTAGTGATTTGAGTTTGTTGATTAAGATATTCGGGGTACCAACCTTCCCTGTGTATTTTGTCAACGGGGGGCTTAAATGTCATGAAGCTGTCAAGTTACCCCTAGATTATTCACGAGTATCGGTTTATAGGCAGCCTTCAAATCTTGTTGTATCATTGGGAATTTAGCTATGTTCTGCCGCATCTATGAATATACATTGAGTTTTATGTGGGTTTTTTTAAGGCCTTTTGTGTAAAAATAAATTTTGTTTGTGTAAGAGTATTTTGAGGTTCTTTTAACGTTTTTAGGTTGTTTACTGAGTCACTATGAAAAAAAATGTGAATCATGGGCGTACTGCAAAAAGACATTTTAGGGCTATTGTGAAAAATCTTTTATGAAATTGTAAAAGAATCGGACCAAAAATAGACCCTGGGGAACCCAAAAAGGTATTTGTTGTTTTGATAAAAATATCATTATTGATCTTACCGTTGGGGTCCTTTATCGAAATAATTTAAACCAAAAGGTAAAATTTTTAGATTTACTAATTAGAAAGGTCGCTAATGTGAGCAAATTTATTTTTGTCTTTTTATTTAAATTTCATCAGAAATTTTGCGTAAAAGCTTTTTCAGTAGATAACCTTTTTCTAAAACCATTGTGTTTTGATATAAGTCATTGGCCCAGGAAATCGTCAGTGATTTGCTAAAATTTTTTTTCAAGAAATTTGGATAAGAAGGAGTATAGTAATGGGGCGAAATATTGACCTCGTTATTCTCCGTTTAAAATTTGGGTTACTATACCATTTTTCCCAAAAGCGAGGAAAGACATCGAACAAGAGAGGTTAATAATGACCGTCAGAAATGTACGTTGCAGGTAAATATCTGAAAATCGCAAAGAAAGCGTTGTCCTACGCATTTGTTTCGCAAAGATTTTTATTACAAAGATGATTGTTCTAGCCCACTGGTTGTGGCTGAAAAAAATTGGGGAAAGCCTTCCCCGATCTGTGTTTTGTTGTAAACGTAGAAAACAATTTTTTGCTCAAAAGTTATTTTTAAATTTTTGAAAAAAAATCTTTAAAAGGGTCGGCTTTTGTATAGGCCTTATGCAATCTTTAATGAGGTGTTTTTTGTGAGGCATATGTTTAAAAATTTTTCCCATTTTTTATTAGATTTTCCCTTAAATTCTGTGAATTTTTTTGAAATAATTTCTTTTTGCACTTTGAATTGTAATTTTTACAATTTTTCTTTTTGATTTTATAATCACCTGAAGGGGGGCCCTCTTTTTTACTTTTAAGGGTTTGGTGGGCATGTTTCTATCGCTAAGGCTATTAAATGTCGTTTTTATCCATGGAGCGGGGGGAGTTGAGGGTTTTGTTTACGTAGGGGGCCGGCATCAATGCGCTTTTAATAACTCTGTAAAAGGGTAGTTACTTAGTCGTTTACTTATCTGTCAGTGAAAATTTGAAGAGATTTCTTTAGAGAAGATAAGCCGCGAAAGATGAGGGTTATAGTGTTTTAAACGCGAAAAATTTTTATTTTGGGGTCGCTTTTTTCTTTAATTTAACGTCATCATGATAGGGTTTTGGTCAGCAACATGACACGGGATGCATCGAAGTGAAAAAAGATTTTGGGCTGTGTTATTTTTAAAACCAACGGGGAAGAGGGGGTTTTTCTGTAATCGGTAGGGTTATCATTATTTTTCAAATTTTTTTTCAAAATCTTTGAACTTAGATTAGATTTTTTTAAATCATCATTTAGGTCGCCTAAGATGGAAGCGGTTTTTTTTTTAAAAAACATTTCTTTGTTCCAGATTCGGGTCCCCGGATTGCATTTGCCCTTTACCCCGTTTGGTATGATCTTTTTCGGCAGAGAGTTACTTTTTGAATTTATGAAGAGTATCACGTGTAAATTGACATTTTGTTGAACTTTTTGCCCTTTCATTTTTTTTTAAATGTGAGGTTTTGTGGTATGTTTATTAGTTGCCTATTTCCCTTTGCGGCAAAGTTTTGTGTTTGGTTTTTTTATTTTGGTTTTTTTGGTTTAACCCCATAGTTGGAACAATGGTTATAATGCCGAGGGAAGGGATGTACAACAATAATTCTCGTCTAGTGGGTATTTGTTTTTTTGTGATTAGTTATCGCGTGGGCCTATTCTTTTTTGTGAATGTAGTCAATGTGTGTTTCGAAAAACAGTATCTTTTAGTGTTCACCTAGATTTTTTACGAAGTGCTTGGTTTAAATTTTATAGCCTTTAAAAATTTTTTTTGGGGGTTTAAAGGGATTTTTGGGTATGTTTGCCGACTGCCTATGAAGATGCGAGTTTGCAGGATTTTGTTTGAGGCCCCTTTTTGTCAAAATACATTTTTGTTCTGTAAGAGTCTGTTTAGATTTTTTATCAATTTTTTTAGATTGTTACAGGGGGAGCGTGAAAAAACTGAGAGTCACGGCTATGGACCCGGATGCAGATTGTTTCAATGGGGTTTACAGATCGTTATAATATAGTGAACAAGTCGGGGCCCAATAGGGCCTTGTGGGGGCTCCGAAAAAAGACTGGTTTTTTAGTTGACATATTTTTACGAATTTTGACTTGTGGATAGATAATTTCTAAACCAAAAGTTTTTCAATTCCCGATTTTCATTTTTTTTCAGACATGAATGGCATTTTCTTTTGAGAGATCACACAATGGAGTAGTTATTTTAAATTTTTCTATGTTTTCATAAATATTGTTTGTGAATTTTAATAAGGCTGTTCAGGGAAACTACTTCTAAAAACCCCCCGTTGCGTTTTGGAAAAAAGGGGATAGATTTAAAATTTTTTTCTAGACTTTGATATTACGGGGGTAAATCATAGGAGATAATTGCCCGTTGTTTTTGCACTCCTGATTTTAAAAATGGGTGTTTTGAACCATGTTTCAGTGATGGGTAAGTACCGGTGATATAGATGTGTTTATAATGACAGTTAAATAGAATGCAATTTTGGGGAAGCTTTTTGATGAATCGAAAAAAAAAGTTATCCCCTCCTACAACATTCGTTTCACTAAATGTTTTATTTTTAAGACTGTTGTTTCCACTCCTATTGGCTGTGGGCTGAAAACATTTTTTGAGAACCGTCCGTTTGGTTTTTTTGGGGTCAAAGGGAAACAGCTGTTGTTATAGGTGGTTTTACCGATATTTGCAAAGTAGTGTTTTGAGTTCTTTACTACTTAAGGAATAGGGAGGGTCTGTGTGGTGTTTTTTTGGTTTTTGGACAAAGTTTTAATTTGTTTCCCTGTTTCTTTTGGTGTGTTTTCAGATGAACTTATTTTGAAAAATATTTTTTTTGCTGAGTGGGGTTAATGTTTTAACATTTTTCTTTTTTTGTTTGTACCGATGAACGATGTCGGCTTATTTGTTTTGAGTGGTGTTTTTTCGGTATGTATAGGGCTTTTTATGTCCTCATTTTTCCATGGGGGGGGGGCGTCTAACAATTTTTGGGCTTAAGGGGGGCAGGGGATCTATACTATTTTTTAGTCCCTTTGGGAAGTTTACTTGTTGTTAACGCATCTTTTGTAAGAATTCTCAGAGGGTCGATGGCTGGCATAATATTTTGACAAAGTGATTGGGGGTCGTAATTTTTCAGGTCACGTCAGGTGCTCTTTATATCTATTGTCAAAGTTTAATAGTTCGGGGTCTGCAGAGAGAGAGAGAGAGAGAGAGAGAGAAGAGAGAGGAAAAGAGGAGAGAGGAGAGGGGGAGGGAAGGAGAGAGAGAGAGAGGGGAAGAGAGAGAAGAGGGAAGGGAAGAGAGAGAGAAGAGAGAGGAGGAAAAGGAAGAGAGAGAGAGAAGAGGACGAGAGAGAGAGAGAGGGGGAAGATAGATAAAGAAGAAGAAGAAGAAGAAGAAGAAAGAGAAAGAGAGAGAGGAGAGAGGAGAAGAGAAGAGAGGAGGAGAGAAGGAAGCAAGGGAGAGAAAAAGGGGAAAGAAGAAGAGGAAGAGAGGAGAAGATGGAGGGGGAGAGAAGAGAGAAGAGAGAGGAAGAAAGGGAGGGAAAGAGGGAGAAGAGGGGGAGAGAGAGAGAGGGGGGAAAGGGGGAAAAAGGAATGGAGGAGAGGAGAGGAGGAGGACAGAAGAGAAAAAGAAAAGAGAAGAGAAGGAAGGGGGAAAGAAGAGACGAGAGAAGGAGAGAGAGAGAGAAGAGAGGAAGATGAGAGAGAGAAGAGAGGAGGAGGGAGAGTTCGGAGAGAGATGTTGAGGGATGAGATAGGAGGGAGATGGAGACGAGAGAGGAGACGGGAGTCGAGAGAGAGAGAAGAGAGCGATAGGCGACGAGGAGGAGAGAGGAGAGAGAGGATGGAGAGGAGGCTGAGAGGAGAGGTGAGAGAGAGAAGAAGACGAGTGTGAGAGAGAGACGAGGAGAGAGAAGAGAGAGGGGTGAGAGAGAGGAGAGAGGGAGAAGAGAGGAGATGTAAGGGAGAAGGGGGGGGTGAGAGCCTGAGAGGGAGGGTATGAGGGAGAGGGCGAGAGAGAGGTGAGAGGAGAGAGGGAGAGACGAGACCGAGGAGAGAGACGAGAGAAGAGAGAGGGAGAGAGAAGAGAGAGGAGAGAGGGGAGAGACGACGAGAGAAGAGAAGGGAGATGAGGGAGGAGAAGTGAGAGAGGAGAGGACGAGACGGGACGGAGGAAGGAGAGACGAGGAGATGGGGAGGGAGAGAGGCGAGAGACGGAGAGAAAAGTAGAGAGTGACCGAGGATTGAGGGAGGGACGAGGAGTGGGAGACTGAGAGACGATGAGGGGCGAGAGAACGGAGAGAGGAAGAGAGTGAGCAAGAGAGACGAGAGAGAGAAAGAGAGACGACAGTGGGAGAGAGAGAGGAGATAGCGGAGGGAGGAGAGAGAGGAGAGAGAGACGAGAGCGAGATTGAGACGGAGAGAGAGTGATGAGGAGGGAGAGGGGGAGAGAAGATGAGACGAGAGACGAGAAGGAGAAGGAGGTGTGACGAACGGGAGAGGGAGAGGAGAGAGACAGTGCTGAGAGAGAGAGGAAGGGAGAGGATATTCGAGAGAGAGGAGAAGAGATGAGAGGAGACGGAGACGACGACGAGAAGGAACGCGGGAGCGACAGAGAGAGAGTGAGACGATGGCGAGAGCGTGAGAGGGGGAGAGAGGAGATAGACGAGGAGAGAGAAGAGACGAGGAGAGAGAGAGGGAGAGAGAGAGAGAGAGGCGAGATGAGGAAGAGAGAGAGAGAGAGACCCGACGTTGAGAGGGAGAGATGAGGATGAGAGAGAGAGGAAGAGTGAGAAGAAGAGAGACGAGGAGAGAGAGGAGAGAGAGAGGAGAGAGGGAGGGTGAGAGAGGAGAGAAGAGAGAGGTAGGAGGGATGACGAGGGGGAGGGGGAGAAGAAGCGATGGAGGGAGGGAAGAGAGGAGCGAGGAGGAGAGAGAGATCGAGGAGAGAGGACAGAGAGAGAGAGAGAGAGGAATGAGACAAGTGAGAAGAGAGAGGAAAGGGAGAGAGAGAGGAAGAGGAGAGAAGAGAGAGGAGTAGGAGACGAGAGAGGTGAAGAGAGAGAGAGGAGAGAGAGAGAAGAGAGAGAGAGAAGAGAAGAGGAAAGAGGGGAGGAGCAGACGGAGATGGAAGAGAGAGAGAGGAGAGAGGGAGAGAGGGGGGGGGGGACGAATGAATGAGACGAAGATGAGGGGAGAGAGGAGAGAGACGAGTGATGAGAGACGCGAGAGAGAGAGAAGGAGAGGAGAGAGAGGAGAGAGAAGAGAGAGAGAGGAGGATGACAATGAAGCAACGAACGAACGGGGACGGAGAGAGAGAGAAGAGGAGCAGGAGGGAGAGGGAGAAGGGAAGAGAGAGAGAGAGAGAGAGAGAAGGAGAGGAGAAGAGAAGAAGGAGATGAAGAGGGAGGGGAGAGAGATGAGAGAGGAGGGATGCGACCCAGAGGAGAGAGAGAGAAAAGAGGAGAGGGGGGAGAGAGAGAGGGGTAGGAGAGAGGAAGAGAGGAGAGATGGAGGAAGAGAGGGAGAGGAGAGAGAGAGAGGAGTTGGGGAGACGAGAGGAGGAGAGAGAGGAGAGAGAAGGGAGAAAAGGAAGAGGAGGAGAGGAGGAGGAGAGGGAGAGAAGAGAGGGAGGGAGGAGGAAAGAGAGAGAGGAGAGGGAGGAGAGAGAAGGGGGAGAGAGATAGGAGAGAGAGACGAGGAAGGGAGATAGAGAGAGAGAGGAAAGAGAGATTGAGAGAAAGAGCGAGGAGAGGAGAGAGTAAAGGAGGGAGAGAGAGAGGATGCGGGAAGAGAGAAGAGGGGGAAGAAGAGAGTGGAAGTCGAGGAAGGGGAAGGGAAGAGAAAAGAGAAGGAGGAAGAGAGTGGCGGAGAGAGAGAGAAGAGGAGAGGACGGGGAGGAGGGGGGGGGAAGAAAGGAAGAAGAGGAGGGGAGAGGACACCAGGAAAGAGAGAGGTGGATTAGAGGGAAAGGAAGAAGAGCGAAAAGAGAGGAGAGAGAGACAGAGGAGAGAGTGGGAGGAAGAGTAGGGGGAAAGAGAGTGGGAAAGGGGAGGAAAGGAAGGAAGGGGGAGGCGGGGAGAAGGAGGGAGAGGAGGAGGGGGAGAGAGGAGAAAGGAGGAGGAGTGAGAAGAGGGGAGAAGAAAGAGAAGAGAGAGGAAAGGGAAAAGAAAGGAAAGAAGAAAAAGAGAGATAGGAGAGATGAGGGGGAGAGTAGAGAGAGAAGAGGGAGAGACCGTAGGATGATGAGAGAAGGTGATGAGGAGGCACGAAGAACGATGGTGAGAGAGGTATGAGGAGAAAGAGAGAGTGGAAGGAGGAGTCGGGGGAGAGAGGAGGAGGGAAGAAAGAGCAGAAGAGAGAGGGGGGAGGGGAGGAAGAGAAAAGAGAGAGAAAAGAGAGGGAAATGGGAGGATAGACGAGGGGTGAAGAGAAGAAGAGAGGTGGAGGGGCAAGAGAAAAAGAGTGAGGGAGAAGAGAAGAGTAGAGAGGGGGGAGACGAGAGAGAGAAGAGAGGGAGAGAGAGAGAGAGAGACGAGAGAGAGAGAGAGATGGAGAGAAGAGAGAGAGAAGGGGGAGAGTAGAGGAGAGAGCAGAGATTGGGGGGGAGAAGAACAGGAGAGAGAGAGGATGAGAGAGATGGAGGAGAGAAGATGGAGGAGGAAGAGAGAGGAGAGAGAGGAGAGAGGAGCAGAGAGAGCTGAGAGAGGAAGGGAGAGAGAGAAGAAAGAGGAGGGGGGAGGGAGGAGGTAAGGAGGAGGGGAGAGGAAGAGAGAGAGAGACTTGGGGAGAGAGATTAGAGAGGAGGAGATTGGAGAGAGGGAGGGAAGTGACGAGGGAGAGAGAGAGATTGGGGGGAACGGAAAGAGAAGAGTTGGGAGGGAGAGGGAGAGGAGAGAGAGATGGGGAAGGAGAGAGAGATGGGAGGGTGAGAGAGAGACGATAGGGAGAGAGACGAGATGAGAGAGGGAGGAGATGGGGGGGGAGAGAGAGGAGAGAAGAGGACGAGAGAGATTGGCAGTGGAGAGAGAGAGATGCGAGGAGAGGGAGGAGAGAGTGGGGAGAGGGAGAGAGAGTATAAGGAGGGGGGGAAAGGGGAAAATGAGATGGGGGGAGGGGAGGAGGAAGAGAGAGGAGGAGAAGAGGAGGAGAGAGAGAGAGAGGGGAAGAATAGAGGAAGATGGAGGAAGAGAGGAGACGGAGAGATGGTGAGAGAGGGCGGAGGAGAGAGTGGGGGGGAGAGGAGAGGAGAGAGGAGAGTGAAGAGAGTCTAGAGGGGAGAAGAAGAGAGAGGGGCGAAGAGAGTGAAGGGGGGAAGAAGAGAAGAGAGGAGGGGGGGGAAAGAAGAAGAGCGAGAGAAAAGAGAGGGAGGAGAGAGAGAGAGAGAGAGGAGAGAGAACAGAGAGAGGGTGTGAGAAGAGGGGAGGAGAGAGAGGGAGAGATGAGAGGAAGAGGAGCGAGGGAAGAGAGGATGAGACGAGGAGGAGAGAGAGAGAGAGTCAGAGAGAGAAGGGGAGAGAGAAGAGATGGAGGGGGGTGGAGGGGAGAGAAGAGGGAGGAGGAGAGAAGTGAGGGAGAGAGAGGGAGGGGGGGGGGGAAAAAGGGAAAAAGGGAGGAGAGAGAGGGAGAGAGAGAGAGAAGAGAGAGGGGAGACGGAGAGAGAGAGAGATGAGAGAGAGGGCAGGGAACTGAGAGAGAGGGGGGGGAAAGAGATGGAGGAGAGATTGGGGGGAAAGATGAGAAGAGGAGATGTAGAGGAGAGGAGGAGGAGATGAGAGGAGAGAGGAGAGAGAGAGGAAGGAGAAGAGGAGAGAAAGAGAGAGAGAGAGAGGGAGAGAGGAGGAAGATCGGAGGGGAGAGGAGAGGGAGAGAGAGATTGGGGGAAGAAAAAGAAGAAAAAAAGGGAAGAAAAAAGAAGAGAGATTGAGAAAGAGAGAGAGAGAGGAGGAGAGAGAGAGGAAGAGGAGAGAAGAGGATGAAGAGGAGACGGGAGAGGAGAGAAGAGGAGAGGAGGAGAGAGAGAGAGAGAGAGAGAGAGAGATGGGGGGAGAAAGAAAAAAGAAGGGAAAAAGAAAGAAAGGGAAAAAAAAGGGAGAAGGGAAAGGAAAAAAGGGGAAAGAGAGAGGGGGGGAGAGGAGGAGGGGAGAGGAAAGAAAGAAGAAAGGGAAAAAAGAAAACAGAAAAGAAGAAAGAAAAGAAAGGGGAAGGAAAGAGACGATTGGGGGGGAGAGAGGATTAGAGGAGGGAGAGAGATGGAGAGAGAGGAGAGGAGATGGGGGGGAGAAAGAAAGGGATCAAAGAGGAAGAGGGGGGAAAGGAAAGGAAGAAAAAAAAAAAGAAAGGGAAAAGAGGAAAGGAAAGGAAAGAGGGGGGAAAGAGAGGAGAGGATGGAGAAGGAAAGAGAGAAAGGAGAAAGAAGAGAGGGAGAGGAGAGAGAGATGCGAATGGAGGGAGAGAGAGAAGGGGGGGGAGGAGAGGAGAGAGAGAGAGATTGTGGGGAAAGGAAGGAGAGTGAGAGAGGAGCGAGAGATGGAGATTGGGGGGGAAAAAGGGAAAGAAAAGAGGGAAAGAAGAAGAGAGGAGAGAGAGAGGGGAGAGATTGTGTGAGAGAAGATTGGAGAGAGATGAGGAGAATGAGGGAGGGACGAGATGAGAGAGGGAGAGGAGGGAGGGAGAGAGAGAGAGAGCAGTGAGAAGAGGGAGGAGAAGAGAGGAGAGATGAGATAAGACGAGAAGAGAGGTAGGAGAGAGGGAGATTGAGATAGGGAGAGAGGAGAGGAGGAGAGGAGAGGCATTGGGAGAGAGAGAGGGGGAGAGAGAGATTTGGGGGGAGGAAAAGAAAGAGAGAAAAGGAAGGGAAGAGAAAAGAAAAAGGAGAGGGGAGAGGAGAGAAGAGAGGAGAGGAGAGAGGAGGAGATGGAGAGTTGGAGATGAGGGAGGAGAAGAGGAGAGGGAGAGAGGGATTGGGGGGAGGGGAAAGGAAAAGAATGAAGAGAGGAGGAGAGAGAGAGAGAGGAGAGAGAAGAAGAGAGAGTGGAGGAGAAGGCGGAGAGGGGGAGGAGAGAGATTGTGATAAGGAATGTGAGAGCGGAAGAGGGGAGGGAGGAGAGAGATGAGTGGGGGGAGAGAGAGAGGAGACGATGTGGGATGAGAGAGAATGAGAGAGGAGAGAGAGAGAGAGGGAGAGGAGAGGGAGAGGATGAGAGAGAGAGAGAGAGATTGAGATAGAGAGTAGAGTGGGAAGGAGAGAAGAGAGGAAGGGGGAGTGGAGAGGACGGACGATGGAGGAGAGATTGGGGGGGAAAGGGGGGAAAGGGAAAGGGGCGGAAGGGAAAGGAAGAAAGGGAAAGGAAAAGGGAAAGCGAAAGAGGGCGGGAAAGGAAAAGGAAAAGAGGAGAAAGAGGATAAAAAGAAGAGGAAAAGAACAAAGGGGAAAGAAAGGGGGGGAAAAAAAAAGAGAAAAGAAGAGGAAAGAAGAAAGAAGAGAGAGAGGAGGGAGGGAGAGGAGATGGTAGAGATGAAGGAGAGAGAGAGAGAGAGTGGGGGGAAAAGGAAAAAGGAAAGGGAGAAGGGAGAAAAAGGAAAAGGGAAAAAAAAGAACGGGAAAGGGGGGAGAGAAAGGGAAAGGAAAAAGGGAAGGAAAAAAGGCGGGAGGAGAGAGATTGAGAGGAGAGGGATAGAGATTGAGTATTGGGGGGGAGAAAGAAAGAAAAAGGGAAGGAAGGAGAAAAGAAAGGGAGAGATGAAAAAGGGAAAAGGGGGAAGAGAGAGAGAGGAGGAGAGAGACGGGAAGTATGAGAGAGTGGAGGGGGAGGAAAGAGAGAAAAGGACGAAAGAAAGGAAGGAGACAACGTGGGATGGGGGGGGGGAAGGGGAAGGGGGAAGAGAGAGAGCGCACGGAGAAGGAGAGAGAGATTGAGAGGAGAGGAAGGAGAGAGGAGAGAGCGAGGGTGGGAGAGAGAGAGGAGAGAGAGAGAGAGGGAGGGAGAGAGAAGAGGGGAGGAGGAAGAGAGAGGGGAGAGAGAGGGAGGAGAGAGAGAGAGGAGAGGAGAGGAGGAGGAGAGAGGAAGGAGAGAAAGAGAGAGGCGGAGAGTAGAGGATTGAGAGAGAGGAGAGAGAGAGAGACGAGAGGGAGGAGAAGTGGATGGAGAGAGGGGAGAGATTGGGGGGAAAGGAGAAGGAGGGGAGGAGGAGATGGGGGGGGAAAGGGGAGGGGAGGAAAAAGGAAAGAAGAAGAAAAGATGGGAAAGAAGAGAGAAAAAGAAAAGAGGAAAAGGAAAGAAAGGGAAGAAAGGAAAGAGAGGAAAGGGGAAAAGAGGGAGAGAGGGAGGGGGAGAGAGGGGGAGAAAGAGAGAGAGAGAGAGAGAGAAAAGGGGGAGAGAGAGATTGGAGGAGCAGAGAGAGATTGGGTGGGGAAGAAAGAGGGAAAAGAAAAGGGAAAAGGGAGAGATTGAGAGGAGAGAGATATGAGAGAGGGGGGGGGGGAAAGAGAGAAGGAGAGATGAAGAGCCAGAGAGATGAGAGAGAAGAGAGAGTGGGGAAAGAAGAGGAGAGAGAGAGAGAGAGAGAGAGTGAGAGAGAGGAAGAGAGTGAGTAGGAGAGAAGAGAGAGTGGGGGGAAGAAAGAGAGGAGTGACGCGGATGAGGGAGAGGAGGAGGGGGGGGAGAAAGAGGATGAGAAAAGGAGGGGAAAATAAAGACGGGGGAAAAGAAAGGGAGATTAGAGAGGAGAAATGAGAGGAGGAGAGAGAGAGAGAGAGAGAGAGAGATGGAACAGAGAGGGAGAGAGGGTGAGAGATGATTGGGGGGAAGAAGAAAGGGAAGAGGGGAAAGGGGAAGGGGAAGAAAGGGGGTGAAAGGGAAGAGGAGAGAGAGCGGAAGAGGAGAGGAGAGAGAGACAGAGAGAGAGAGAGGAGAGATTAGAGGAGAGAAGAAAGAGAGATTAAGAGAGGGTAGAGAGAGAGAGAGGTGGGGGGTGGCGAAAGAAAGAAGAGAAGGGAAAAAAGAAAAAGGGGGAGAAAAGGGAGGAAAGGGAAAGATAAGAAAAAGAGAGAGAGATGGGGGGGAGAGAGGTGAGAGAGGAGATTGTGAGATGGGAGAGGGAGAGAGGGAGATCTAGATTTTGGGGGGAGGAAAGAAAGAAAGAAGGAGGGAAAGGGGAGGAAAAGAAAAAAGGAGATGGGGGGAATGAGGGGGAGAGAGAGAGAGGAGAGAGAAGAAAGGATGGTAAAGGAAGGAAGGAAAGGGAAAGGGGAAGAAAGTGGAGGGAGAGAGGAGAGAGAGGGAGGGAGAGAGAGTACAAGAGAGAAGGAGAGAGGGAGAGAAGAGGAGAGAGCAGAGAGGAGAGAGAGAGAGAGGAGGAGAGGAGAGAGGACGGAGAGGGAGCATAGGAGAGAGGAGAGGGGTGAGAGAGAAGATAGATGGGGAGAGAGAAGAGAGAGAGGAAGAGAGAGAAGGAGAGATGAGAGACGTAGATTAGAGAGAGAGAGAGATGGGGGGGAAAAGAGAGAGACGGAAGAGAGAGAGGAGAGAGGATGAGAGAGATTGAGGAGAGGATGAGAGAGAGAGAGAGGAGAGAGGAGGGAGGGAGAGGAGAGAGAGATGGAGGAGGAGAGAGAGAGAGGAGGAAGAGGGAGAGATTGAGAGAGGAGAGGAGAGAGAGGAGCTTGGGGGCGAAAGAGAAGGGAAAAAAGGAAAGGGAAAAAAAAGAGGAGATAGAGAGGAGAGAGAGAGATTGGAGGAGGAGAGGAGGAGGGGAGAGAGGAGATTGGCGGAGAGGGGAGACGAGGGGAGGAGAGGAGGAGGGGAGAGGAGGATTGGGGACGGAGATGGAGTGAGAGAGAGAGAGAGAGAGAGGAGAGAGGAGAGAAGATGGATGAGGAGAGATAGATGAGAGAGAGGAGAGAGAGAGTGGGGGGATGGGGGGGGAAAAAGGGGAAAGAGAGAGGAGAGAGGATGAGGGAGAGAGGATGAGAGAGGATGAGAGAGAGAGAGAGAGTGAGGGGAAGAGATAGGTAGGGAGGAAGAGAGAGAGAGTGAGATAGAGATGGGGAGAAGGAGGAGATAGGAGGGAGGCGGGAGTGGAGGAGAGATTTGGAGGAGAGAGGATTGAGCGAGGAGGACATAGAGAGAGAGGAGAGAGGGGAGAGAGAGAGGAGGAGTGAGGGATGAGAGAGAGAGAGGGGGAGGGGGAGAGAGGAATTGGGGGAAGACACGAAGAAAGGAGAGAGCGGGAGGAGAGGCACAGGAGAGAGAAGAGGGAGAGGAGGAGATCAGGCACCGATTGTGGGGAACTAAAAAGGGGATAAACAAAGGAAAAAGAGGGCGGGAAAAGAAGGAGGTAAGAGGAGAGAGATTTGGGGGGAAGGGGAAAGGGGAGAGAGAGGAGAGGAGGGAGGAGATAGAGGAGGAGGAGAGAGAGGAGGGGAGATTAGAGAGAGTGTAGAGAGATGAGAGAGAGAGAGAGATGAGAGATTGGGGGGAAAAGGGGGAAAAAGTAAGGGGAAAAGAGAAAATAGGGAAGGAAGGGGAAAGAGGGAAAAAAAAGGAAAGAAAGGAACAAAGAGAGAGGAAAGGAGAAAGAAGAGAGGGGGGAGAGAGAGTGATAGAGAGAGGAGAGAGAGGAGAGGAGAGAGGAGGAGAGGAGAGAGCAGAGAGAGAGAGAGAGGACGAAAGAAGAGAGATGGGGGGAGGGAGAGAGAGGAGAGAGAGCAGAGGAAAAAAAAAAAGAGAGGAAAAGAAAAGAAGAGAGAGAAGCGAGAGTGGAGAGAGAAGGAGGAGGAGTGAAGGAGAGAGGAGATTGAGAGAAGGAAGGAGAAAGGAGAGAGGGGAGAGAGAAGAGAGGGGGAGAGGAGAGGAGATGGGGGGGGAGAGACGAAGGAGGAGAGAGAGAGAGGGAGAGAGAGAAGATTGGAGAGAGGAGAGAGAGATTGCGAGAGAGAGAGGATGAGAGATGAGGAGAGAGGGAGGAGAGATGAGAAGAGGGAGAGGAGATGGAGAGGAGAGGGGGGGAAGAGAGAGGAAGTTGGGGGGGAAAGAGGGGAAAGGAAAAGGGAGGGGGGAAGATAAGGGGGGAAAAAAGAGGAAAAGAGGAGAAGGAAGAAAGGGAAAGGAGAGAAAGGGAAGAGAGGAAAAGAAGAGTGAAAGAGAGAAAGGGGATGAGGAGGGAGAGAGGATGACTGGGAGAGAGAGAGAGAGGAGAGGAGAAGAGGAGAGATGAGAAGAGAGAGCTGGAGGAGAGAGATAAGGAGGAGATGGGGGGGTGGGGAAAGAAGAAGGAAGGGAAGGGGGGAGGGAAGAGAGAAAAGGAGGAAAAGAGAGAAGAGCAAAGAGGAGAGGGAAAGAGAGGAGGAAGAGAGTGGGGGGGGGGGGAAGAGGAGAGTGTGGGGGGAAAGAAAGAGTGGGGAGAAGGGGAAAAAGAGACGAAAGATGAGAAGACGAAAGGAGAGAGATGAGAAGGATTAGGAGAGATTGGGGTAGAGATGGAGAGATAGGGAGATGGAGAGAGGAGAGTGAGAGAGAGAGAAGAGAGAGAAGAGACAGAGGAGGAGAGGAGAGAGAAGAATTGAGAGAGAGATGAGAGGGAGGATGGGAGAGAGGGGGATGAGAGAAGAGGGAGATTGAGAGATTGGGGGGGGAGGAAGAGGAGAGAGGATGGGGGGGAAAAGGGAGAGGGGGGAGGAAAAGGAAAAAAAAGTGGAAGAGAGGGATCTGGGGGGGGGGGGAAGAGGGGAGAGAGGATTGAGGGAGAGAGAGATTGAGAGAGAGTAACGAACCACAGGAGGGAGAGAGAGGGGGTTGAGAGAGAGAGAGAGAGAGACAGGCGAGGAGAAGGAACGGGAGAGAGAGATGAGATAGAGAGAGAGAGAAGGGAGAGAAGAGGAGAAGAAGAGATTGGGGGGAGGGGGAAAAGAAGGAGAGGGGAGAGAGGATTAGAGAGGGAGAGGAGAGAGACGGGGAGGAGGGGGGAGGAGAGGAGGAGAGGAGAGTGGAGGAGAGAGAGATCGAGATAGAGGAGAGATGAGAGAGAGAGAGAGGAGGAGATAGGAGAGGTGAGATTGGAGAGAGAGGAACGACGGGGAGGTGATGAGAGAGAGGGATAGAGAGAAGAGGAGAGATTGGTGAGAGGAGAGAGAGATGAGGAGATTGGGGGGAAAGAGAGAGGAAAAGGGGGGGAAGAAAGAAAGAGGGAAGGGGAAAGAAAAAAAAGAGGAGAATGAGAGAGGATAGGGATAGGAGGAGAGGCGAGATGAGAGGGAGATTAGACGAGAGGAGATGAGGATAAGTGAGAGAGAGAGAGAGAGAGAGAGTGGGGAGAGAGAGGGAGAGAGAGAGAGAGAGAAGGAGAGATGTGGGGAGATTGAGAGCGAGATGGAGAGGGAGGATGGGAGGGGAAGGAAAAGGAGAAGGGAAAGAGGGGGAGGGGAAAGAGAGAAGGAAGAGGGAAAGAGGAGAGAAAGGGGGGAGAGAGGAGAGGGAGGAGGAGTGTGAGAGAGGATGGAGGAGAGGAGGAGAGGGAGAGAGATGAGGAGAGAGAGATTTGGGGGGAAGAAAGGGGAGCGGAAAGAGGAGGAGAGAGAGAGGAGAGGAGAGAGAGAGGAGAGAGAAGAGACGAGGAGGAGAGGAGAGAGAGAGAAAGAGCGAGGAAGGAGAGAGGAGAGAGATTGGAGGAGAGAGAGATGGAGATGAGGAGGATGGGGAGAGAGAGTAGATTGGGGGGGGAAAAGAGAAGGGAGAGAGGAAGACAGATGAGAGAAGGGAGGAGAGAGAGAGTGGGGAGAGAGGAGAGATGAAAGATGAGATTGGGGGGAAAGAGAGGGGGGAAAGAAAGAGAGATGGGGGCGGGAGAGATGAGAGAGAGAGAGGAGAGAGTAGAGAGAGGGAGGAGAGAGAGTGAAAAACAAGAGAGAAAAAAAAGGAAGAGAGAACAGGAGAAAGAAAGAGAGGAAAAGGAGGAGAAAGAGAGAGGGGGAGAGAGAGAGAGAGAGGATAGAGGGGGCAGGAGAGGAGAGAGATGGAGAGAGGAGAGGAGGTAGAGAGAGAGAAGGGAGAGAGGAGAGGGGGAAGGAGAGAGTATGAGGAGAGAGGACAGAGTGAGAAGAGCGAAGGGAAAAGAAGAGAGAGAGAGAGAGAGGAGAGAGAAGGGAGGGAGGGAGGAGAGGGAAAGACGGGAGAAGAGGAGAGAGCGGAGAGAGGGGGGGAAAGAGAGAGAGGGAGGGAGAGAGGGGAGAGGAGGGGAGAGAGGGGAGAGGGGAGAGAGAGGGAGAGGAGAGAAGGGGGGAGAGATAGAGAGAGAGGAGATAGGAGGAGAGAAAGGGGGTCCGATTAAGAGAAAGAGAAAGAGGAAGAAAAGATGGGAAAGACGGAGAAAAGAGAAGAAGAAGAGAGAATAATAGGAAAAAGAGAGGAAATGAAAAAGAGAAGAGAAAAGAGAGATGGGGGGAGAGACGAGAGTGGGCGGGAGAGGAGAGGAGAGAAGGAGAGGAGAGAGGAGAGAGGAAGACAGGAGATGGGGGGAGAGAAAGGAGAGAGAGGAGAGAGCGAGAGAGAGAGAGAGGAGAGAGAGAGGAGAGGAGAGAGGGAGAGAGAGGAGGACGAGAGAGAGAGAGAGAGAAAAAGAGGATGGAAAAAAGAAAGCGAAAAGAAGGAAGGGAAAAAAAAGGGAAAGAAAGAAAGAGGAGAGAAGGAAGAGAAAGAAGAAAAAGAAAAAGGGGGAAAGGAGAAGAGGAAAGATCGGAAAAAAGAAGAAAGGATAAAGGGGAACGGAGAGGAAGGGGAAAGGAAGGAAAAGAGAACGGAATAGATAAGGAAAAGGAAAGAAGACAAAAGAGAGAGAGAAAAGAGAAAGAATGAAGGAAAGGAAGAAGGAGAGAGGGGGGAGAGAAGGGAGAAGAGAGAGGGAGAGAGAGGAGAGAGGAGGGTTGACGAGGAGAGGAGAGAGTGGGATGGTGAGAGAGAGGAGGAAAGGGATGAGGAGAGAGGAGATGAGAGACACACATGATTGACGAGAGAGATTGTGGGAGAGGAGAGTTGGGGGGGAGGGAGAGAGAGAAGATGGGGGGGAAAGGGAAAGAGAGTAGACAGAAGATACGGAGGAGATCGATGGATGGAGGAGGACAAAGATTAGAGATAGAGGTAGGGGAGAGAGAGAGGGGGAGAGGAGGAGAGGAGGAGAGGAGATAAGATTAGGAGGATATGAGATTGGGGGGAAAAGAGAGAAGAAAAGAGGAAGGAAAGAGAGAGGAGAGATGGGGAGGGGAAAGCAGAGACCCAAAAGAAAGAGAAAGGAAGGGGAGGGAAAAGGAAGAGATAGATGGAAGATGGAGAGAAGAGAGAGAGAGGAGACGAGAGAGAGATTGGAGAGGAGATTGGGGGGAAAAAAAGAGAGAAAAGGGGAGAATGGGGGGAAGAGGAGAGAAAGAGGGAGAGGAGAGTGAGGATGATGAGAGAGAGGGAGGAGCTTTGAGAGAGAGAAGAGATTGGGGGTAAAAGAGAGGAGAGAGGGGGGGGAAAAGAGAGGGAAAAGAGAGCAAAAGAGAGGGGAAAGGGAATAGGGGGAGGAAGGGAGAAAAGAGGGGGAAAGAGAGAAAGAGAGAAAGAGAGAAGAGAGCGGAGGAGAGATAATTGAGAGAGGTAACGAGGATAGAGACTTGAGAGGGCGAGAGAGGAGGGAGAGGGAGGGAGGAGAGGGAGAAGATTGAGAGAGGATTTGAGGAGAGAGAGAGGATGAGATGAGAGAGGGAGAGAGAGAGAGAGAGAGAGAGAGAATTAGAGGATGGGGGGGAGAGAGAGAGGAGAGAGAGGGAGAGGAGATTTGGGGAGGAAAAGAAAAAGAGAGAAGAGAGAGAGGAGAGATTGAAGAGGAGAGAGGAGATAGTTGGGGGGGGGAAGGAAAGAGAGGAAAGAGAGAGGGGGGGAGAGGGAGAGGGAGAGAGAGATGTATGAGAGGACAGAGAGAGAGATGGGGGCGAGAGAGAAGGAGAGAGGGAGGAGAGGGAGAAGGAGAGAGGAGGGACGGAGAGAGGGGAGAGGAGGATGAGAGGAGAGCGAGGGGAGAGAGAAGATGATGGTGAGAGATGATGGAGAAGGGAAGGGATGAGGAGAGAGAGAGATTGGGAGGGGGGAATTGGCGAGGAGAGAGAGAGAGATTGGGGGGAAAGAGAGAAGAGATGGAGAGGAGAGAAAGAGGGGAAGGGAAAAAAGAGAGAGAGGGAGAAAGAGAGAGATGGGGGTATGGGAGAGAGCGAGGGGGGGGAGAGAGAGGGGGGAGGAGAGAGAGAGGGATAGAGAGAGAGAGAGAGAGGGGATGAGAGAGGAGAGAGAGATGGGGTGGGAGGATGAGAAAGATAGGAGAGAAGGGGGGAGCGAGAGGAGATGAGAAGAGAGGAAGAGAGAAGAGAGAGATGAGAGAGATGGAGAGAGAGAGAGAGGAGAGAGAGTGCTGGCGACGAGAGAGAGGATGGAGGGGGAGAAGAAAGAAGGAGAGGGGACGAGAGAGATGGGAGAGGGAGAGGAGGGAGAGAGGGGAGAGAGAGAAGATGGGGAGAGGACGAGAGAGAGAGAGAAGAGGAGGTGGGAGAGAGAGGGGAGGAGGAGAGAGAGAGAGAGAGATGGAGAGGAGGAGAGATGGGGGGAGAGAAAGGAGAGAGAGAGGAGATGGGGGGGGAGTGGGAGAGGGAGAGGTAGAAGGGAGTGGGAGAGGGAAAGAGAGGGGAGGGGGGAGGAGATGAGAGGAGGGGGGGGAGGAGAGAAGAGAGGAGGGGAGAGGAGAGACGAGAGAGCAGGAGGGAGAAGAGAGGAGCAGATTGCGCGAGGGGGATCAAAAGGGGGGAAAGAGAGACGAAAGAGAGTGGAAAGAGGATGGGGGAGAGAGGGGAGAGAGAGAGAGAGGAGAGAGGGGGGTAGAGAGAGGATGAGAGAGAGAGTGAGGATCGAGGAGATGGGGGAGGGGAGAGGAAGAGAGAGCGAGAGACAGAGAGAGTGAGAGGGGAGAGAAAGATGGGGGGAGGGAGAGAGGAGAGGAGAGAGAGAGGGGAAAGATGGGAGGAGGAGAGAGAGAGAGAGGAGGAGAGAGAGAGTGGAGGGAGAGGGAGAGAGAGGAGAGGGAGAGGAGAGGAGAGAGGAGAGAGTGAGAGAGAGA